>NC_092816.1:182120815-182273315 GCF_023375885.2 Dermacentor andersoni
AGACTAGGCTGATCTCTTATCATTTCTCTTCATTCAAAGCTCTCTTCCCTTGCCTTACAGAAAAGTGGTCCAGTGCGGCGTAATGTTTCAGTTTGTGCGTTTGTGTGTGCGTGTGTGTGTGTGTGTGTGTGTTTGTGTTTGTGTGTGTGTGTGTGTGTGCGTGTCTGTGCGTGTGCTTTATTCTTCAATGTCTTCAACACTTCTCTTTATGGATTGCGGCGAGATTTAAAGCAACTGGAACCAACCGTGAGCTAATAAACACAAGAAAATTAACGAAAGAACCATTAGTGCCGAGGAAGCGTAGTAACCACTGTTTCAGAAATCGTCGACACAAACGCAACTTTGGATGGGGCGCATAACGTGCCGTGTTCAGCACACGACCCCTAAAGACGACCGCTTAAGCCGCTGGAGAGAAGGAAAATCCAGGGGCCGGCGACCTGTTCCGTTCTGCGACCCGACTATCAATCATCGCGTATAGCTGTGGTGATTAGTGGGTGCGCAGATATGAGGTAGCGTAGGCGCGAAGGCAAAATGTACCGGTATAAATAACATCAAAGCTCATTGCTCCCAGTTAATGGAACAGGCCGAAACGAAGTGCGTTGAACAAGTGGCTTCCAGCACGCCGTAGTTGGAGCGTTGAAGAAGAAAGCTCTCGTCGCGAGTACAGCGGTGAACTGCCTCGCAATCGAGACGAATGGAGCACCTTCGGATATGGATTTTTCGCCCTTGTTGCGAGGGGTGCACTTCACTCGTGCTCTGTATGCAAGCACATGCGTTCGGTTCTGGCGCTGCGAAAGTTTTCACCGGCGTGTGTAACAGTGCAGCTTCGGTGATCCTACTTGCAATAATAACAGTTATCTGTCAAGTAAGGGGTCCAATTCGCGATCCTCTTCACTGTAAGAACCATCGCTAGCGCATCCGCTATCCTCTCGTCCGATCTCGCGATTTGCTGCGCCCTCTCCTCCTCTTTCTTGTTTTTTTTTTTTTTTTTGATGGCACAATGTAATAGGAGAGTTGGTTGGTCTTAGGTGGTGCCGCGTACTCCTCGTCTCTTAGAGAAAAAGAATATTGTCACTATATTTGTAACGAAATGTGGCACAAAGGTTTGTTGTTGACATGCACGTTGTTGACACGAACTGAAGCCTGCTTTAAAGATGAAACACGTAATCTGCGGGTATGCCACAACTAAGATGTCGAGCGATAAGAATATATATGCCCGTGATCGCGGGCTAAGTATAGAAGAGAAAGCCGAGTCGGTGGGTAATAGTCGAACATGCGAGCAATAGTCGAACATCAGTGCGAGCAACGGAAGCGAAGAGAAGCGTGTCACAGCAACGTACCTGTACACGTGTGACGTAGTCTGCTTCTCGCGTTTACTCCGTCCACACTGTTGTGCCAATGCATTGAAACAGAAGCTCAGCACCGTGTCGGCTTCTCCTGTGAATTGCTCACGGCGCAGAGCCGTGGCTGACGATAGGCGGGGGACGCTGTGACCTCTGCAAAGTAGGCCACGTTAACCCTTGAAAAGAATGTAATGGACGAAAGGATGTGCCTCTGGCGTGCTTCGGTGATTAATTGTTCTCGTCTACTTTGTAGGCGAAGAAAAACAAAGAAATGAGCAAGGGAACATAGCTGGCTGACGTTTGCCAGAACAGGCACTATGCTTGTCCGTTGTGCAGGGTTTATACAAAACACTGACGAAACAGCAATATCCAATGTATAGTGCTCTGTACTTTATCGCTAAAGGAATCGCGACAGCTCAACATCTCCAGTTCAGCAACCAAAGAATAGATTCCGTGTGAAATGAAAAGCAGTGGTAATTGTTGGGGTCCAAGTGCTTACAAATCAAATGTCAGTTTTACCCGAAGGCGAGGCATTGAAAGCGATAATATGTTTTAGCGTTCCACTGAAGGCCTCTCGTGCCTGGCGTGGTGAGCGTGCCAGTAGCGTTGCGGGTGTCGGCCCTCGATGGCGCACGAGGTGGGATCACCGAAAAACGCACAGACGCTGCTCGGCGCAGTCGGCGCTCTGCGCATTCCAGTTTGACCTTGGCTGAGCTTCAAGGTCAGATTTACGGAACCGGGCCTTTTCTCGGTTTGTACCTGGAGTAGTAGAGCTATCGCCCTAAAATATTGGGAAAATGAGGCAAGCTGCTATGTGAACGGATGTTGAAGGACTCTGGTTGGTATTACCCTAATTTAGCTGCCCCAAAATCTTTGCATAGTTTCATGGGAATGAAACACACGCTGTAACAGCGGCGAAAGTCACTGCTTCCGACGGAACCCCATAAAGGTGTGGAAAATTAGTACATGTCATAAAAAGAACGCACTAAATGCTACCAATCTGGAAACTTTTACAAGGAAACTGTCGAATCGAACCAAATGCGAACATTCGGAAAAAACAGAACCTTCGAATATAGGTTTAATTACATTGTTTGACAGATATTGCCGTTCCCAACTGAACATCCTGTCAATGAGAGATCTTCTCAATGAGAATCGAATGCTTTGAGTTATGTGGTGCGCCGTGGTACTGACAGCAATGAAACGTAGGAACAGCACGTTACCAAATGCAGATAAAGCGTTGAGTTCGCTGAGGCGGACGAGTGTGAGATTGCAGCACGGCACACTGTTTTTCGGAGATGCAGACAAAGCGACGCTGGCGAAACAGCAAATAAATATGTAAACGAATCCGTGCATAGGCGGCCTGAGAGCGAGGCATTCTTGTTCATGACGGGAACCTATTGAGAACGAGGTGTCTGCCCACGTGCATTCGCTCGCGTACTCTTGCGTCTGTGCAACAGCCGCGGCTCTCCTGCAGTAGCATAATTCGGAACATTCGCTACCACTTGCCGTCGTTATCTCTTCCCCTCGATACTCCGGTAAGTGTTGTCGAACAGAAATGAACATTAGACAATTTCGAATGGTGAAACACAGAATGGAATACGAATTGAGCAGCAAACACTATTCGATTCGTGTTCGAAATTTTCAACGTTTGCACAACCGTAATGGTAATTTAATTATTGTGGTGTATTACGTGCCAGAACCAAGAATAGATTATGGGGCATGGCGTAGTGGGGACTCCGAAATAGTTTTGAGACCATGATTTTTCAAATTGCACCTAAATCTAAGTACAAGAGTGTTTTTTTTTTCATTTCACCGTCATTTAGATGCGGCCGCCGCTGCCGGGATAAAGCCCGCGACCTCGAGCTGGCTTCTGGTTGACATCCCTGCCCTTCTCCCTTTCTTTCCTCTTCCTCATATACTTATAACTAATCGTGACGTGACTATCGATAGTGCCGTCACAAGGAACGAACGCTTGAAAGTGAAAATGAGATGAGGGAACGATAAAACCGAATAAATAGACACATCTACCTATTGTGTTACCGCAAATATTCAAGAAAACCGACAAGAAAGGAAGTAGAATTCTGGAAGATCGCCAGCCCCTACAATTGTTACCAAAATCATACATAATTTACCAGCTGTCTCCCCTGAGAAAGTTGTATTTGCGGCTTTCTCGTGGTTGTGACGTTTTCACGTTCTCGTCCACGCGACACGTGTCGATGGCGACTGCTGTTTTAGCGTACCTCTAAATACCTCCCTTGATTTCGCAAGCAATCCGCGCGCTGTAGTCGCTGAAGGCGTACCGACCAACAGACCTATTGGCCAAGTTTTTCTGGCAGTTCGCCTGAGGCTCGCGGTCTTACATTTGTCACAGCGAAAGGGCAGTAGGCCGTAAACAAATACCGCTGATGACACTAACTTCTTGAGAAACAAGTGGATCGCAAAAGAACCTTATTTTGAGTCCTAAACGCAAAACAGCGACGACAGGAACACTGGTTTTCATCAACAGCGTATCAACTCTTTTTCAACTGGCTTTAGAGATTTGGCACACCGCGTATGCCCAAAAGTTATTAGTATTCATAATATAGATGACTCTTCCAAACTACTAACCAACTAGAAACAATACTAAAATTTCCAGAATTTTACTCCGTGTTCAATAGGCTCCGTTGCGCGAAGCCTGTAGGTATAGTTTCATTTCATTTTATTTCATTTATTTCCTGTCAGGGCTGTACAGAATTTACAGAGAGGAGTCCCAATAATAAAAAAATATGCAAAAGGAAAGGCTAAAGAGGCAGGACATGGTCACATTGAGCCGACTTGAACACGTCATGATACGTGATGGTGACGATGCAGGGGGAAAGGCGACTCCAGCTTTGGCTTGTTTGCGGAATGAAGGCTTTGAAGATTGGGTGGCTCTTGTACTGAGGTACACCAACTTTCATACGATGATGAGCACGGCATGAAAAATGGCTTGGATATGAAAAAAAGTCTGATTTTCAGTTCATTATTGGTCTAATATCTTATGCAACAGGCGTAAGCGGCAAATACGACGTGTGGTAGAAAGGAGCGGTATACGCCGAGCTTTTGCTTCATGCGAGAAACGCTGGCTCAGGGATAGTACTGAGAGAGGATAAATCTAGCGTAGTGGTATGGAAGTCATTCCAAAGACATGTGTTAGTGAGACAGTGTACGGGTCCCATATAGGTGAAGCGTACTTGAGGTTAGAACGAAGGAGTGTTTTAAATAGTACGCGTTTCAATGGTACGGGAGCGAGGCGGGACTTCCGGCGAAGGAAACCAAGGGTACCGTTAGCTTTGTTAATCACGTAGAGGACGTGCTTCTGGCACGACAAGCCATTAGCGACATGGACGCCTTCATACTTGTACCTGTCGAGGAACGGAAGAGCGTAATCGTTAAAATGAAAACTCTTAGATGTGGACTGGTCAATTTTTCGAGACAAACGCATTACTTTATATTTTGTAATGTTTAGTCCACCCAAAGGAAATATGAAGGTCAGATTGAAGGACGGAGATGTGAGACTTATTAGAAGTTATTTGATAGGGAACACAGTCGTCTGCAAATAGCCTTATAATAGAAGTAACAGAATCAGGCAGGTCATTAATTTAAACATGAAAAACGAGTAAAAACAGGAACAGCGCAAGACAGGACGAGCGAGTAAACAGGACAGAGCGCTGCTCTCGTTCGCCCTGTGTTGCGCAGTTCCTGTTTTTATTCTGAAGATGAACCAACCAGCCCCATTGAACACAATGAAAAACGAAGAGGCCAAGGACTGACCCCTGACGAACACCCGATGTTACGCAACATGATTTAGTCATGATCATTCACAGAGACATACTGCCTCCTATTCCACGAGAAACATTCAATCCATTTGAACAAGATACAATCGAAATTGAGCGCGCTAACTTTAACAGCAGTCGTTGTAAAGATTAATAATTGCGCCATCATTAGTAAAGGTTAATAATTGCGCCTCACAAGAATGATGCTTACGGGAACCATGCTACTGTGACCCCCCTCCCCCCCCCCCCCCAAAAAAAACAAAACAAAAGGTTATTAGACTCTGGAAAACTGATAAGGTTGCAGTAGATTATTTGCTCGAGCAGCTTCCATAGAATAAAAGTTAATGTGGCCCTGAAGCGCTTTTTATCCAAGCGGGGGAGTGTATTTGAAGTTAAAATAGGCTATTTCTGAAATACTTTGCCGCGAAAAAGTACTTCAGTGCGTTCAGAAGAAGCGCAGGTATTGGCAATCAAACACCCAATCCTCGCGGTGGTGCTTCCGCTCCTTATTCAATGCCATGCACTGCTAACGCTACAGCGGAGTGGGGCGTGTGCACAACGCTCCGGCCTACGGGACGTCGTCGTGGGGCGCAGTTCAATTTCGATTTTGGCCGTTCACGCGGAGGCCAGCAGTTCCGATTTTGGCGCATGCGGCGCCTCAAAGGCGGCTGTGCTCAGCGAGCTGCGTTGCGCTCAGCCAGCGCAACCCGTCGCTGCACGCCGCTGCGGCCGCGGTGACTATACGCCACGCAGCAGAGCGCAGCTACGTGCAAATACAGTGCGCATGCGCAGCGTTTGCTTTGCGCACGACATGGTTTCAGGTCATGCTCGTGCGCACATGCTCCAGTCTGGCCGTGCTACGTGGTGCGCGCCGGCTTTTTTCTGCACCGTACTTGATCGACAGATAGTGGCCACATCCAACCTGCGCCTTTGGAAGTGCTATCAATAGCTCTGTAGCAAGGGATGTCTGCCAAGGCTTCTAACCAGGAGCGGCCTTCTAGGAGTGAGCGTGCGCTGACAAGCGTGAGTGCGGCCTGACTTTAAGTTTCGTGTGGTTCGAAACTAGTTGAGCGTTCAAAACTAGTCGAAATTAGCGAGACCCGACAGCGCTGCGGCAACGATAAGCAGAGCGGCGAAAGTTGTATTCTTGCGCGGCCGACCGCGGCCGAGCGTGAGCGGAGGATAGTCGGCTACTTCCGAAAGTACACAATTATTATGGAAGTTCGCAAGCATGTGTTCGCTTAATACAGACTGTTTATTAAACTTCGTCAATAGATATACACACTAAGAGTAGGAAGGAGCACACCGATCCAAATACCCCTTTTGATTATTGTGAGTTATTGGCCAATAGCAGCTGCATATGGGAATCTGCTATAGTCCGAAATGAAGCGTCCCGAAACGAGGGAGGCGCAGGCTTCTGTTGAAAAGACAAAGTTTGAGAGAAAAGTGACTTGGCGCTCCGCTTGCGAGCTCCACGCGCCGCGCATGACAGGAAAACTTGGCTGAGATGTTCACAGATGCTTGTGCTATCCGCGGACTGTGCTTCTTCACCAAGCACGATGGGTGGTTCACGACCCCTTTATGGAGATCGGTCGGCAGCTTATATAAGGGGATGAGAACACACCAGACTTGTGCACAGGAATCACCTTCGCCGCCTTCCAGTTGTTCGGCAATGTTGAACTCCGCCAAGATTGAGCGAAAGAATATAAGAAAGCAGATGAAAACGCTACAGTACTATTAAGGAATTAGTAACTTATGAGATCAACGCCTGCCGACAAGGAAACTAGCCTTTTTAGTCAAATTGCATATGCCACCGACGCCCGTTGGAATGGACTCCATTTCATGATAGATGCTTCTTTTGAGCTTGCTCTTTATTGAAACGTACACTGTTCTCTGCCCTGTATACGAGCCATTGCTGATGATAATTTCTTCTCACGGGTGGACAGGGAAAATGCCAATCACCGAGAGGCTAGCAGCTTCGCTGTAAAGGTAAATGAACTGACAGAGCATTTTTACTGCAAAGTGGATGTCGCATATCTCGAATAAGGTGTCAATCACAGAATTGTCTCCTAATATATACATGTATTGCAGTTTGAGCGGATACATTTTATAGATGCAGTGCGTTCCGTAAAGTAATTCCCTCAAACATGATTAGTGAACGTGAGTAATTAGTCACTACATGCAATGAAATCACTAAACACTACTACCTACAACGTAGAGAGTATAGCACGTAACACCGCACGCTCACTAGAGCTCAAGCGGTTACACTCAGAATCCGCGCTTACAGACCGCGCGGCTTCACCCAACCACTCGGAGAACAAGGACGCGCCCACTACATACAATGAAATCACTAAACACTACTACATACAACGCGGACAGTATAGCACGCCACACCGCACGCTCACTCGAGCTCAAGCGGTTACACTCAGAATGCTGCAAACAGACACACACCCCACGCAAAACAGACTATACCATTACATGCCTGAGTTCTACGACAAGTCTTACTGTACCAATTGCAATACATCCCTTAACGTATATCCTTTACTCTGGCCGTGCTCGCAAGCTCACATAAACTCCGAACCGGACAAGCGCAAGTTTGAAGAAGCAATCCGGAGCGAAGAACTATCCTTCTCAACTCTGGGCCGTCCAGCAGGTCCACGACGCTGCCAGGAAAGTCACGCTCCCGGTTCCGTCGTGGGAGACGCCCACTCCATGAGAGCCCAAAGCTCTCATGGCCAGCAGGATCTTGTATAAAGTTGATTTCCTTCCTTTCTTCCTAGTCAATTATGCCCGTAGATTTCTCGTGGAAGCAAAGTCCGCCTCGGAGTAATCCAGTTCAAGCGCTTGGCTCGAATTGAAGGAGGCTTTTTTGCGGTAATTAACGGAATGTCTCTGGCGCTTTCTGTTTCCTTATGCTTCAAGCACGGATAAATGTCTTGTGTAAAACCTGCGCTTGCATATATGGCGTACTATTAGTTTTGCGAACTATTTACTATTCAGCTGGGGAACATTTTTATTGGCCTCTGTAAAATGCGACGCAAAAGGGAAACGCATTAAAATCGGCTCCACCAGCACCCCGCACTGGGATGTTTATCGTTGCTGAATTAAAAGTTCGGGACCGTTTAAAAATGCATGGCCACCGCGCCACTGGCCTACGGGACGAAAATTTTGATGTTGTTAAATGTTTCAATGAAGCCGCGTAAGAATGCGGTGAAGTAATTAATCTTAATGGGGGACTCCCGAGATGTCAGCTAACAGAATAGCGGGAAAGCATTTACGTTAAGAAATCAACCGGGAGAGTGCTCTGGCTGAACTCTAATGCTTAGCCTACGCAGCGCGCGAAAGCGGTCATAACACAAGACGAATAAAAAAGACGGGGATGTAGGGTTTTTTTTTTCTTCTGTGTTCTTTTTTATGAGCTCGCTCCATCGAATGAAAGAAAGAAGTCAGGTTTGGGCTGTTCGCTGAGCTATCCTCGACTTTGACATGCTGTTTCATCGATGGCTTTCGGGGACATCCTGTGAGACCGCGCGAAAATTCTGACATTCATCTCGTGACCGCCTATTGTCCCGTTGTCAAGATGAACCGTCGTTTTTTTCATCAAAGTGTCTTGGCACGGCCTTGCACGTCAGCGGCTGAGAACAGATGTTTCGCGCTCTTCGCGCGCTCGCCATCTGATGCGTTGACATTTTTTCAGAGTTCGCGCGCCCTCCTCGGCCCACGTGCTTCGCAGCGGACTGAGTCCGACAACGCGCCCGCCTGTGCGACACACGAGGGGACACCGCTCGGGGGGAACAATCGCAAACAGGTCACCGCAAGGCTATAACAGACGGCTGTTCGTTACATGTGCTTCGCCCGCAGAAACAAAGTTGGCTTGGCTCATTAGGTTTCCTAGTCTGTCGCTTTGGCATTTCCAGAGCAAGGTGAAGGGCGACGTTGACATCTGTCTAGCAGGAAACCGGCGCCACTCTGTACAGCTAACGAAATATTCTTACAGCTCTCACCTCTATGAAGATCGGTGTTGTCGTGCAATTCGCTTTCGCAAGATATCGTATACATACTGCGACGCGTCAGTTTTTAAGGCTAACTTACTCGGTGGCTGCAGTTTTGTTAGCGTTTCATTAGCACCAAGGAAGGCAGCTTGTACACTAGATGCCTCTGCTCTCTGCCGAATAAAACTAAATATGGCGCTTTGAGTTCTACAAACGAACGTCATTATTTGCCGATAGAGATAATAATATGCTAAATGATGTTATCCGCCGTACTGATGTTTATAGCTGCAATTTCGTACTTGTCCTCCTCCTTGAGCACATCTAGAGCAATACCGAGGCGCGTTCGCACGAAGGAAAGTGCGCGAATTTGATGGTGAGGGAAGTGCGCGATGCTCCTACATAGGGAGCCTACGTGCGAGCGCTGTTTTAGGTTGGTCATAGCCTTTGTAAGTGTACTTGATCCCGCCAGCTAAATTGGCGCGTTAAGCTTTGCAACGAATTTCAAGATGTGGGACACAAAAGGGCGAAATACCTGTGGACAGTCCACTTTTACCGCAGCCATTGTTTACGCGAAACTAATTAGTTTTTTTCTGTAAACTTTGCTTCCAGCAGCCAAAGACATGCAGCGTATCTGAGCACTGTACGCGGTATGTCTGCGTTTTAGTTAAACAGGCTAGTAGGCAAAGTCTTTATTGCAGCACACTTCCAAAAAATAATAAGTGCTGCCACCGTCTGGAAGACGTTGAAATAACGTGCGTTAGGTGTTTCGTTTATGAATGCGAGCTCGCTTTCGTTTTCGGTCGCTCTGCTGTTTCGTCTTTCGTTCCCCTTCGGTTTCGGCCGCCCGGCGTTGTGGGAAGTATCCGATTATGTCTGATCTCTTGGAATTATTTCCAGGATCTTCTTGGGCCGCGGCGTTAGACGTCCATGGTTTGGGATAATCCATGTCCTTCAAACACACTCTGGTAATGAACGTATCGGCCAAAGGAGCGCATCTGAGCATAGCGCCGGAGGGAGACAGCTGTTTACATACGCCTGCATGCGCGCCGCCTAGCGAAGCCATTGACGCCTAGCGCCATCTATCAGAGAAATAACGCTCATGTGAATAGCTTAATCTACCCGTCTTTTCCGATAGATCTCGTCAAGACAAATCATTTGTTACCGGTCCCATTTTATACGTCCACCCCTTGTCGAGTTACAAACCCCTCAAGATACGTCCAAAATCGGAATTTGCCTCGTTTGGGGTGTCGAGGCGGGCCTAGAATTCGGCTTTTGGTGTGATCTGGGTATGCTTCATATAGTAATTCCATGTATACAATGCTTATATATTATTTAATCGTGGCTTTATTTATGTACTACCACCCATATGGTTACATACCAAGTTCGGTACACAACTGTCCCCGGATTGGCACCCCTTGTTGTCGGAGCATATATAGCGGAACGAATATATATATATATATATATATATATATATATATATATATATATATATATATATATATATATATATATATATATATATATATATGTATATATATATAGTGGCCCCTTTAGAGGATCTATGGGGGAAGGGGGTGAAGGGGGGTGTACCAACACCTCCTAGACAAGAAGGCCTGAGTGCTCGGCGAGTGACGTCACGGAGAAGAGGCCATCGGCACGCTCGGGGATACGGGTTGAATGAAGGGATCGCGGCTTGGTTCACCTAGCAGCTGTATGCTTTTATTGACCACTCCACACTTTTTCGTCAGTCTAAACTGCGGAATGAGCAGCAGGCACCTTACAAAGCATTTATTTAGAGGCAAAGATACAAAACAGCTTTGTAAAACATGTGCAGGTATTGATTCCAGCAGCATTTTATAGCGTCGCGCTTTGACGTCTTTGTAATGTACGTTGCTTGTGCGTTATAATAATGATTATTATTTATTATACCGTACACTTCATACCTATTACTTCAAATAAATTGAATCCATAAAAACTTTTTCTTTCGTATTTTTGTACCTATGGTTTTTATGGCGCGGCAATAATGAATGTAACGCACTCTATTAGTTTCACAATTGCGTATGAACAATTTTATTGGGGACACATGTACTTATTGCAATCTAGATTATGCTTAAATGAATGATTTCGCTGTCGACGCACTAATTACCACAGTGTGCTAATTTACAACAACTCAAATAAGTACAGAAACGGAATATAAAGCATTCGTGCAGCTATTTACAAGGAAACAGCTGCCTTATTGCGCAGAGTTTCAGCTTTTCTCTTCCTTGCCTTAGCATTGGCATCCAATATTTTGTCATTCATCTTGCAGCAGTAGTTCTTCAATAAAATATTCGTGCTACACCGCAAAAGGTGCCTTAACACAAATTGACATTTGTGTCCATCCTCGCAAGCGTCGAACTCTGAGGAATCATCACTGACGAGCAGTTCAAGCGTGAGGTCAGTGTCTAAACGACGTTGGTTTGGCAGATTAGTAAATTCCTCTTCCTGAACGTAGACTTTTTGCTTGTTATAAATTGCATCAGGTCTTCTAGGCTTCGAATCTTATCCGCTTCCTTCTCCTTGCGGAATGCTTCAGCAGACGCTTCACACGCTTTCTTCTTAGAAGCACCTTCAAGACGCATGCGCTTGGAATCAGAATCCTCCCTCGAGGTGCTTGGCTTCGAAAGATAAGGTGGACATTGAGGAAACTTTGATGGGACTGCGCCTGGGCGAAAACGCAGGCGTGAGAGCGGTGCAGTGCCTTGTAAGGTCATCGAGGTGAGAGAACTCCCGCACGATGTCGGCCTCAATGAAGTGAAGTTCAGAAACCTAGAAGGAAGTTAAAAGTTGCTCTAAATTTTATTCCAACATTCCTGATTTAAAGGAACTTTCTGTAATTGAGCAATTAACCTTCCCGTATTTTTCAAAAGTAACTATTTCAAGAAGTGCTGAACATCTTACCCTGGAGTGCGGTGATACAATGAAATCTGCAGGTGGTATCGCCCTAATCCAGGCACTCTGGGCTTCTTCATCTTGCGGAAACTTGAAGACGTGATTTTTTTCCCCCGATTCGTAATTGCTCCGGCAATTGGGCACGCAGCACTTTTTACGCATATCTTTGGCATGGCACTCCACATTCCGGGGCAATGAAGACTCGCGGTACACACAATCGCAAGCACAGCACAAGTGTTGAGACTGCATGCACTGGTCACGTCTAGAAAAAAAATGTGCGTTCGGAAGCATGCGGCAGCATGGCCGAGCATGCCGGGACTTGTTTAACCACGAAGCTATTCGAGGAGCGGCACGGCTCCTGGAACTAATCGAATTGTTGTCGCCTCCGTCGTCGCCTCTGTGTTCTCCGAATAGCCGGGGTTAACTATTGTGTGTCTTCCGCGCTTCATTTTCAACACAGGTACGCCGCTAGTAGCTTCGCAGCGCGCTGCACGGAACTTCTATGTTGGCCTCTTCTGCGTGACGTAGCTCAAGGGGAGAGGGTCAGCCAGAAGGCCTTAAGTTCTCTAGAGGGTGTTGGGTGTACGGGCACAACTAATTTTAGCAGCCGCTATCTCGGCTATGCCGTTGCACAAGATCTTGGATTTTGGAAACCGAAACTATGGCGCCATTTTGTCCCATGGCGTTGTAATCACAAGGTTCCACCTCTATCCGCCACATTTGACCGTTACATCATCAGTGGCACCAGAATTTGGCCGCCATATTGGATTATGACGTCACATTCACATGAGATCACATATCACCAATTGGGTTGCTATATCGATTTACTATTGGGGCCGCCATCTTGCATTCCTCGGACTGAAAATTTCACACCGAAGGAAGGTGGTAGCAGACGCCAAGAAATCGAGAAACGTGATGAGTAAGAGCTAACACTCTTAAAACACCCTTTACATTTTACGTATAAGTGGAAGGCAACGACAACGCCTAATGTAGTTTAATTTCTTGGCGTTTGATAATACCGTGCCTCATAACTTGTTCCTTTATACGTGTCGCACGACATCCAATACAAAAAAAATAAGTTTGTTGTGTTAAAACAAAAGGAAAAGGCGTTTAGTATAATAAAGGTATAGATTTTTCAAGTGCGCATTCGTATTAGACTAAAAGAAATTTACTAGCTCGCGTGCCAATATGCGTACGTAAGAGCGTGAAAAAAAAATGATGAATGCGCCGTGATTTCTCGCGAGATTGAGGACCAAAATGCCTACTCACCAAATTTAGCGGTAAATAACGGTCAAAACTTAGGTGATGTCACCACTCCAAAACAGCGCTTGCATGTAGGGTCCCTGCTTCTATACTACGCACAAGACGCTGCGACAGGATTTGACGACTGCACGCTGCAGAGACGGCTCCATCCTTAGTCACCATAAAAAAAAGGAGCCGTTTTACTCTGTGAAGGTGGATGAACAGCGAAGCAGTTTAGCGTATATACTGCACAGAGATGACACAGAATTTCGAACGTAGGTACGGGCTCATCTACGGTCATGTTTATATACATTCGCATGGCCCACGAGACCGCTGCCCCAAGGATCCGGAGGAAACTAGACGCGTGATAAGTTCCGACGAGACCGCCACCACGGGAGAGCAGAAGGAAAGGAAAGGAGATACGCAAGTGGTCGGAACACCGAAAAATAGAAGGCGGTGAGCACTTAGGCAAAACCGACGCGGGTCAGTGTTCAAAGTTTTCGTCTCAGCTTAATATCTGATACAGCTTGTATTCGGACGCAAGATATCAAAATTATTTTTGCATGAAGGCGGAGTGCTTGAAGCCTGCTTGACCTTCGCCGCGAGTCGACCCGGTATTACACTATCTCCGGGATCGGTCCACAGTTCTTGGTCTACGGTCATTGCTCCGCTGGAAACTAGTCATATACAGCTTCGCTGTAAAAGGGGATTTATTAACCCAGTATGCACGACAGTTCAGGCAGTCACGGCTTCCGGACAGAAGGGCCTACCGCAACAAAAATCGAGTACGCGCGCCCGCCGCGCTGGGCTGACCGGATGGCGTTCGCTAAGCCCGAAAGGTCGCGTGCGCAGAGGTCCCGCGCAACCAGTTGGTGGCGATGCAGTGGAGTATACACTATGGCGCGAAAACTTAAGAAACGCCAAGCGCTACAGAACTCGGGAACGCCCAGAGGCGACCACTGGGAGCCATGTGGCTCTCGCGTGTGGCTCGTCTCCGGGAGGAAGAAGCATGTTCCGCCAGGGGATGGCAGCTTGTTAGCCATGTCCGCCATGTTCGCTCTAGGGTTGTGTTTCACGATAGTCGTCACCATGGAGGGGCTGGGTCATCCGACGTATCAAGTCACCACCCTTCGCCACACGGGAAAGACGTTTCTGTGAATATGGATTGTAGCGCAGGGTGTAGTTTAATCTGTGAACGCTGGCCGGCTCATCGCCGGCCTTGTCATTTTATACATCAAGGCAGGGATTGCATCTAGCCTCTGAAGCATCTGGAAGCGTTGGCGTCCCATTTGATGTTCTTCCTTTCAAGCAGCACGGTGTAATATTTGGAGTATTCGGCACAATGAGTGCAGGAACTCCGACGTCGTAAAGTGAATCGCCTTAAAAAACGATTACAGCGGGAAAATCTTGCACTTTAGCGTGCATTGCTTATGCAATAGGTGTTTGCACAAAGAATGATATATCTAGCAATTGAAAAAATAGATCCTGCGAATAGTTCGTATGTCTCTTTGTTCAGGTTGACCTCTAAGCGGCGCCAGCCCTCTTACCCTGACTGTCACAATTCGTCGTTTCTTTCTTTCTTTTTTTTTGCCCGCACCCAGCTATAGGCGGGAGCAGTCCTCTCTAAGACATCGCGGCCATTACCGGCACACAAGACTTCACTCATGATGTATCAGCCTGTTTCACATCACGAGGTTGCCAATCCGACGTTTCTTTTGTGCCCCGGCTTCTTATGCAATACTACTACGGCGGGGGTATTTAAGAGAATACGGTGGAAGTGAGAGTTTTATTATTCTTCCACCATTCCGTTGTGATGGCTAATGCTGCGCAAAATACCAATGCTGACAGACTTGGGTTAGTTTTTGTATAATAAAGGCGCTATGTGCAAGGCTGTGTGTAGGCGTGTGTTTTACGAAACGGGAACTATTTCGTGAACTTGTAATCCCCTTCATCTATTGTGCGTCCCAGCTAACGCTTTGACGAGCTAACACCGTAGGTTTTCAAAAGGTACCTCGCTCCTTGTTCTGGTAATCTTTTTTTTTTTTCGATGAGCAGCTTGGCTAACATTAGCTGAGCCTCACTGTATATCCTCTTTTACTCGAAACGGGGAGAATGCATGTTCTTGCAGCACTTTCGTGCGCTTTCGCCGGGGGACCATGCGTGTTGCTGCAAAATAGGTCTGACCAATTTATTGCCTCCTCAAAAATGACAGTTATGCAATGGAACTGTACTGCTCAAAAAGATGAAATAGTAGAAGTTAGGGAACGACATCACAAAACATTACGGCAGCATCCATCTCAGAAAGAATGTCGATGTTAATGCGAATAGCACAGAATCAGTGTAGCGACGTACCGTATTGAAGCCGCAGAGGCGCGTCATGGGCGACGGGTGTATGCAGCAGAGGCCCTCTCTCGCGCTTCTCTGAGCATTCCTCGCCATCTAGTCGCACCGCCGCGAATTCCGTGCGTGGCGGGTGTGTGAATTCAGGCAAGGTTGTCTGAGTGTATAAGACGCGGCTTCTGAACCGCCCTTCCCCGGAGAAAAGTATGTGAGCTATTTTTGTCTTTCAACAGTTGAACGGATCCAGTGGCACATACCCATTGTTCCTCTTTATGTTGAAGAGGGTCGTCGAAGATGAGCAAACGCAGCCAGGCACCCAAGTTGGCGTCGAAAACGTTAACTGAAGAGCGGTGCATGCCCAGTGTAATATAGCCAGGCACAATGGGTACAGGCAGTTGTGACAGTCCGACAGTTGACGTCCTCTGCCATAAAACTGCCCAATTCTGATTTTATTCCAGTATCGTAACGTCAACCTTACGCAACCGCCGACTGGCGGCGACCCGCAGTTTTGTTCGAGCCGCCCAATCACGCGGCGTCTTCGTTTATAGGAGGTAACGTTTGTTTGCATTGGAAGCGAATAGCATCGCCTACCCCGACGCGTTAATTTATATACATATATATATATATATATATATTCCCATTTCTTAGCTGGTGGTGGCTGGTCGGAAATCGTGCAAGCGTGCAACGGGGACCGCCAATACAAGAAATCCTCATTCAAGAAGCATATGCAGCGTGATTTCGTACACGTGACTAAAAGGTTCAACAACATTACATTGCCATGGGACATAAATGCATTCTCTCCGGTAGCCCCGAGTAGCCACTGCCGGAGCGATCGGTGGGCATTCCGTTCAAAACGCTGCACTCTGCCGCTATTTAAAAACAAATACAGTTTTCTTCGTCAAAAAATATGTAGTTAGTGCGTACACTTGGACCTGGTGAGGTTGGCGGGTCTTGTGACGTCTCGTGACAGACAGGCGAAATGGTGACCGGCATAGTGACCGGCTCACGGCGAAAAAGTCGCAGAATCGCAAGCTATCTTTTGTTCGGCCTAATCATGCGTAAAAAGTGCTTGTACGTCGCGTGACGAACAGGCGAAGTGGGGGTGGCCCGAAAGCTTTTGACCAATCGCGGAGAGCTAACGGCAGAAATGTAACAGAAACAGATTGGTTTGGAAACCTGTTTCCTCAGGAATGCAGCCCAATGCTCTACGGATTAGACCATAGACCGTCCACTTACTCAAGTTGGCGGGAAAATGGTTAGAGACATAGGCCGACGTGAGAATAGGCGGGCAGATAGACACTGGAAAGTGCGGGAAGTATCCCAAGAATTTTTGACTGCGTGAAAGCGGGCAAGGTATACAAATAATTACTGAAATGTGCTAATCATTAACAGACTAATCGGAGCGTAGTAAAAGGTGTGGGTAGCGCAATAAAATAAATTTTGCAAACGATTTTTGTCGCGTTTGCGTCTTCTTCCTCAGTCAGGAACCTCATCATCTCGAATGGCGCTGATGTGTAAGTACATGCGATATGGTTATTTCGGTACGTTATCAGTCGAATTAACAACCGTAAAAAATACAGGGTCGCTTAAAATCTCTCTTAAGAGGGGAACGGCGAAAGCGTACTCTTCCTCCTATCATTCGCCTCATTAGTAAGCATATTTAGTCAGTTGTAATCAATAGACAATAACGGCACCGCGAGCGGCGCTGCGGGACGGATGGATGGATGTTATGAGCGTCCCCTTTGGAACGGGACGTGGGTTGCGTCACCAAGCTATTGCTGTTATACTGCCTAATGTCCTACGTAGGTTAAAGAAAAAAAAGAACATGGTGAACTCCAACAACCAAATTTTCTGATCCCCTATTGCGAACTGTGCTTTTGTACGTCTCCGTTTTTTGTCGTTTCCCTACTTTTCTTCCACCACTCGTCCAATCGCCTCTTACAATCGCCCCTGCTACGCCGGCGCGAGTGCGTCGCATGCGGGGCAAAATTCAACTAGCGGGTGGTACGCCTCTCCCATCTCTCGTTCGCACCGCCTTGATTGCCTCTTGCACTGCGCGTGTTTGGGCACGTTTCGTACCGCGCGCGGTGTGTGCCTACGTGCGTGTGCGTGGACGTTTTATTCGAAGGACGACGTACACGCTTCTATTTGCCTTTAAGAAGATGGGTACGCTTGACGATTATTTTTATGGCTGCAATGCGGCGAAAGGGCAGCTTCTGAATGCCATGTAAGTGACGCTGAGCAGGTCATTGGAGACGGTATCGTATATGCCGCCGGAAAATGGTCGGCACATAGGATACGCCTTAACTAAAGTCATTTTTGCAGTTTCCCACAAAATGTTTGCTATAAATCCGTGTTGTCTCTGATGGCGACAATGGAATTTCATCGACACTGTGCGGAAATAAACAAAGTGTATCGCCGCATAGCACAAGTACGACATGTGTATACAACTTTAACTAGTATGTCCCCTACAATATAGAATAGAGGCAGCAATGTAAATAGCTTGGCCATTTTTTAACTGTGCTCAAGAGACGGAAGTTGAAAGTATTAGTAATCATTTCTGCTTCAGCAATGCCGGCGCGAAGAAGGCGCGGGCATGTATCATCCAGTAACTCGATCGATCGGTGCAGTGGTGATGCAGGAATAAACTCCGGTCATGTTCAATGCATCGTGCACATATTCAATTTCTCAGCACGCGTGAACTTCGGCTACTGCTAGTGCATGCAACAGAAGTGGTTTCTATTTTTTGGCAGCGCACACACCAACGAAACACGAGAAAGAAGACAGGACAAGCGCTGGTCGAACTGAAAGTTTTTATATGAATAAAATGATTATATTCCGAGTAATCATGACATTCATGTGGGTTGCACATAAAAACTGTCATACACTCACGAGTGATCAATGAACGAGCTCGCTTCGTTTGCCAGTTGTTTACTTCCTTCGGCGCACCGCAGTAATCCATGTCTGTAGTCTGCACTTTCCGTACCATTTTCTTATGAATCGGCAGAATTTCACTGGTGGCGTCAACTTTTTCATGTTTACACTGCTGTCGTGACAGTTAACAACGCAATAATAATTCCCGGTCGTCCTAGGAGGCGCCGTCGCAAACAAGAGACGTTTCGTGCGCAGCGCGAACTGAACGCGGGCACGACCCTGAAGGGAAGCGGCGGCGGAAACCTACACCCGTTGGAGGGGCAGCCGTTCCGCAAGAGGAGAAACGAGTGCTGGCGTCTAGGATGAAACTTGGCATGCGGACGTCTGTTGTAGTCATACAGTTCGTCGTTAGACATATTGGTCCTTAGTAGTCATTAATAGTCATTACAAGTCATTTCAGTCATTATTGCTCATTACTACTCACTATTAGGCATTTTTAGTCATTTGTAATCAATTGTGGTCATTACAAGCCGTCGTTAGACATATTGGTCATTTTGTAGTCATTAGTGGTGATACAAGTGATTAATAGTAATTTCAGTCCTTACTACTCATTACTAGACATTTGTAGTCATCTCTGATCAATTGTGGTCATTACAAGCCATCGTTAGCCATATTGGTCATTACAATTCATTACTAGTCATTATTAGTCATTGTTAATATCTGCCAATTTATAACGTTATCATTCACTAACTGTCACCATCAATCATTTTTCATTCCTTGATCTGTGTTTTTTCTGTCTTCATATGGCGTGGTCACGCTTCGGTGGACACTCCGGCGGACAGGTCCGCTGACGCAAACTTCAGCATGAGCCTAGAAAGGCTTCCGCCTTAAAATTATTAGGTGGACGTGCTTTAGTAAAGGGAACGTTGGACGCAAAAACTTTGTGGAATAATCGCGCATTTCAATATACACTGAGCGTGTTGCGCCTCCTCCTTGCAGTACAGTCAACCACAATAATTTGCGGAATACGAGATCATAGAATAAGGTCAATATCTACGCAGCCTCATAGCGCAGCCTAGTGTTCGAATTTACAGCGTCTAGCAGTGTATGTGAACATTGTGATGTTCGGTGATACTGACTACTGTTACAGGCTGCCCGGAAATTGAGCGTTTTCTGAGATACCGTGGTCCGTAAACTTTTTTAGTTGACTGTAAATTGATGTCATCTATTTGGAAGTACAGGTGTTCGAATGGTGAAATTGCTCACTCGAATTGAATACGAATGCTCGAGAAAGATGACATCCCAATGTCGCATCGAGTATCATATATATATATATATATATATATATATATATATATATATATATATATATATATATATATATATATATATATATATATATATATATATATATATGTCGCTGCTAAACGATGTGAAATATACAGTTTGCAAGGAGTCCTTCTGGCATAAAAAAATATAGATGAAAAAGAACCGGATGCTTAGTTATCTTATATGCGCGTAATGCCTTTCGCCATGAGACGCGCAGTCAGTACGGAGCTTGTAAATGGGAAACAATGAATTTCCCTTTCCTGGAGCATCGTGATGACGGTAATAAAATAAAGCAATGGAACGCCACCAGAAGCACATAGATTGTTGTATCCGTTGCAACACGGAGTGGGATTTTGCAGCAATTTTTATTGTATGAAACATAGAGTTTCCTAGGGTAATTACTAGCGGAAACTGTGGCGCTGCAATCGTTCAGCCACAATGGGAATGATGGGCAGTACATGGATTTCTCTGATCTTCGTGCTTGTGGATTCAGGCGTTATTGTGGCTATGTTTATTACGCTTTATCCGCCTTCATTGTTCTAAATTTTAGAGCAGTGTAGAGTTTTCTTATCGCAGAAGACTCTGCGAACACGCACCACCGCTACTGCAGTGGTTCAGCCTGTCGAGGTGGCGAAATCGAAACGCGTGAAATGTCGTAAAGCAAGAGATTCAGAGGGGTGTTCTATTGGTTCTATGTCGCTTGCAAGTGCCAGCGTCCGTGGCTTGTGCACCACAAGAGGAGATTACATAATGCATCCTGCTCACCCCATTCAGAACAACCATTAAAAAGATTCGGAAAGAAAAACTTGACCCTTAGTTTAGTTTTACCCAAGAAAAAAATAAAGCAAACTTGTTCAGCTGAATAAATGCCATCCGAATCTCGACACATTACTTCAACAGACTAATCTGATATTGATTTCTGGTGTTTCTTAAGCGCTGGTGTCCAAAATTGAGGCTGAACATATTGTAGAGGATCGCAAGAGCAGCGATGCTCTTGCGATTGGTCGGGGCGAGTTTTTGTGAGTTCGATGTATTTTTTTCGGCTATCCTGATCATACCCAGCCGCAGCAATATAGCTGCGCGTGTGGAGCGCGTTTTCTAAATGAAGCACAAAACCTTGCATTTACGACTAACGGCCATAGTTACGTGTTGAAGCAGACGCCTGACTTGCTTCTTTCGGGGCTAGCAAGCCTCACATGTACTTTTCCTAGCTTTCGCAAAATGCCGTGTGCGGAGGGTAGCTGTTTAGAACATAAATTGCTTCAGCAAATCGATACCTTTTTAAGGTTACCATATGACCAGCCTTGCGTACCTGTTTTCTCCTACTAGTATGCGTGTGAAAATAGCGCGCAGTCACGTTGCTATTTGAGAGGAAACAATGCTTTCGAAACAATCCATGTCTCTTGTCTGAAATGGAAAATCTTCGTTCAGGATTCTGGTGAAACGCATTCGGTTTCGTTTGCTTTCATTTTATGGATGGCACACATCGCCTATGGGAGATGGGCCAAGAGTTGGATAACATCAGAAAATACATTTAGTTCTGAATATAAACAAAGGAAGCATTCGGAAGAATCAAACGAATAAAATAACGTATTGTGTAAGAATTTGTCAAGCAAATCGCGTCAAAGCTAGTCGATATTCCTCTGCGGCAGTGCAAGCGTCCGTATGACAGTATCCGAGAAGACGATATCTCAGAGACAGAATGTCTCGTAGGGCGAAATTTACTATAATTTATAAAACCTGTACCTCTAAAAAAATTGGACGACGCTTAGGCTTTGCCTTTGAGAGTGGAACGAGATAGCATTCAACAATCCCTGACTGCTTCTCACGCTTTCCGGCAACTGGAGCATATGTAACCGTAATGTTTACCGGGAAACGGTGGCCGCGGACGCTATGCAGGGAAGCGGGCCCGCGATGTCGCGGAGGCGAGCGCCAGGAACCCGGCGCGCCGTTCCAAGATGCAGATTCACCCAGACGTCCGAGCCGCAATTAACACGGTAAATATCCCGAAGAACATGCACCCCGTGCACAATGTCGAGAGAAGGAAATGCCGCACGAAAACGATTCTCAAAAACCACGGCGCGCGGGAGGGGGTGCTCTTCGTAGACGCCGCGCGGTACCCCCGAAACAGGGACGACAATGGTGGTGTCGGCGCTGACAAAGGTAACTCCCTCTTCGCAATGGCGGTCGTATGCACAAAAGGAAAGACCGTGACTGCGGGCTCCGTAAGGACTAGATCGTCGGAGGCAGCGGAAGAAACGGCAATCACATTGGCTATAATCAGCGGTCGGGAACAATACAGAACAGTAATCAGCGACTCCAAGACGGCTATTAGGAATTTCACAAAGGGCTGGGTCTCCACCGAGGCGGCCAAAATCCTGAACCACAGAGCAGAAGACTTTAGGAACGGCACAATTACACCCAAATACCTTAAATGGATCCCGGCACATATGGGAGAAGTTACCATGAGTGCCCCTCCCAACCTCAACGAGAAGGCCCACCGAGTCGCGCGAAAACTAACCCACCGCGGCACGGCCAGTGACGGCCCAACACCCCGCAACCCCCGGGGAAGGGGGAAGGACTGCGGCGGAGGCGATGGAGAAGACGGAGGAGGCGACGATGACGAAGAAGCGATAAAAGACGACAGGGACAGACTGGTCACGTACCACGACATACTGACACACTACACGAAACAAAGAGAAGCATACCCACAACCCCACAAACAACTCGACAGGTCTCAAGAAACAGATTGGAGAAGATTGCAAACCAGAACGTTCCGAAACCCAGTACACTTAAACAGAATAAATTCAACACAATATCCAGACGCAAGCTGCAAGCTCTGCAAACACGAACACGCAGACATGGCACACATCTTGTGGAAGTGCACACAGATCAGTTCAGTATACGTAGAGGACAACATAGAACCGGACCTTGTCGAGGAGCGATGGCTAAGCGCTCTGACGAGCTCAGAACTACACGACTAATTATGGGCTATCCAGCGGGCCCGGGCAGCGGTGGAAAGGCTATGCCTCACCGCACACAATGCCCGGGTGGCCTGAGCCCGGGCTGGCAACCTCGCAGGTCCTTTTTCCATTAAAGTTTTTTCCGTCCGTCCGTTCCGTGGTCCCCGAGACACAAAAGCGCCGGCGCGCGCAAATGGCGAGCGCTGCAGCTGGTTTGTAGAAGGTAGAAACGCTGGAAAGGGGGTTTCGTTGAGTTTTCACGTAGCAGAATTATGTTTTCTCGTATAGTCAAATTGCAGTCCGAGAGCTATCATATCTACAGGTCGTTTGTAAGTCATACTTTACGATTTTCCCACGTATTTAGTTTGAAAAATTGAAGTTGTTCAGTAAATTCCCTGCGTCACATGGAGAGCCTGGGTATGGGTGGTTCGGAAAATATTTTCGCCGAAACTACGTCTGACGCCGACACCGGATGTTGTGCGGCAAGAGCTCATTAACGCTGTCGCGTGAAAAGGGTTTCCTTTTACATGGGAAACGACGACAGTATGAAAAAAGATGTTCGATCGTCTCAGCGTCTCCAGAAAATGGGCATAAGAGGGGGCGTGCCGGATCAGCCCTGTAGCAGTAAATGTTTAAGTCCAGTATTATAATAATATATTTATCCTTGAAAAGAAGTGGTCCTAAATGCCAAGGCCTTAGGAAAAAGTTGCAATAAAAAAGCAACTTGAGTGGTCCTAATAACCAGAAGGTCCAAAAGGCAGCAGACAGCTAGGAGCGAGAAAAAAAAAGTAAAGAGGGAGAATGAAAACAGAGAAAGGAAAGAGAGAGTAAGGGGATATAGCACATAGATCTCATTTAAACAAATTTGCTTCGCACATAAAACAGCTAGGGAAATGTAAACAATATGGATATATAGATGCACACAACACTTAAAAAAAAGATTAGGTATATGGTCAAACCCAATTCTTTGGGCAAAAGAAATTATACAGTTCTCTGACAGAAAAATTAGGTACATCGATGGACGCAGATCAGAAATTATTCAACATAGTGTGGAGAGTAACAAATCATCTGGTTATTATAAGTTGGACCCACATGCGGCACATGCCAGTATTCCGGGGACCTGGTGTTATAAAATGGGATGCTGTGTTCTAATGTAGCCAGAGATGAAACATGGCTTAAGTTCTGTTTGGTTTCTTTTAGTTATACAAGAGCAAGGCTGTAGTTAAACATATCACTGACTTTAATTACGCGAAGTTTTTTAAATAGGGGCTCAGGTGGGGAGTCATAGAACATATCACTAATTACGCGAACAATTTTCTTTTGTATTACAAGAAAACGGTTAATATTTGTAACAGACGTGGTGCCCCAAATAAGGCAGCAATTATGAAGGTTGCTCGCAAACAAAGCATTATAATTTAACATTTTAATCTTCCGAGGCATGTAGCGAAGAGAGAAAACGCGTCGAGTAATTTGGGAGAGTTTGCCTGCAAGAAAATCAATATGATCGCTCCAGCTCATATTTTCTTCAAAAAAGACCCCGAGTGATTTCACAGAAAGGATTAATTCAATTTTAGAAGGTCCTAACACCACGTCCCTACAAAGACGGATATTCTTATTCTTCGCTTGAAATAAAACTGTCTTTGTTTTGTCAGCTTTAATGTTGAGACCATCTTCTAGAGAACACAAATATATTTTTTTTCCAAACAAGAGCTAGCCACTGGTACTAGCTCCGGAGCATTATTGGACGAAAACAAGACAGTAGTATCGTCGGCAAGGATTATCAATTTGGCATCGGGATCAATATTAGCGCGATCATTGACGTGAAGATTAAACAGAAGAAGCCCAAGGATACTGCCCTGGGGAACACCTGCCGTAACACAAGAAATTTTGGATGATTTGTTGTTAATGAACACATACTGGAATCTGTGCTGCAAGTACGACTGAAATAATTCTAAGGCAACACCGTGTACACCGTAGTAGCTAAGTTTGTTTAATAGTTCATGACTGATAGAGTCGAATGCCTTACTAAAGTCAATAAATACCCCTAAAGTAAGCTGGCAGTCCTCAAAATTTTTTAAAATATATTCTTCCTGCTGAAGAAGTGCAAGCTGGGTCGATCTGTGTTTGCGAAAGGCATATTGCGAGTCAGTGAGGAGATTTTTAGTTTCAAAGATGTTAGGTACACGGCTAAAAGTTACTTTTTCTAAAGCTTTCGAAAAGATCGGGAGCATAGATATTGGCCTCTAGTTGGACATGTCTGTTTTATCACCTTTCTTGAATAAAGCTAAGATTTTTGCAGACACCACTAGCGAGTGATAGGTTTTAAATATGCGTTAACACTGGGGCAATTACATCAACAACATATCTACCAGGTTTCATCTGCAAGTTATCTATATCGCACGCGCTTTGTCTCTTAGAATTAAAAAATATACAGATAAGTTGACCTTCATCAATCGGCCGGAGAAAAACGGTGTCATGAGGCGCGGCTTTAACTTGACGGCAAGCACTGCTATTAGTGGGTAACGTACTAATTTTGGTAAAATAACAATTGAAAACACCAGGTAACATTTCGGCGCTAATTTCAACCCTGTCTTTCTTAATAATGACAGGAAGTAGGGCTTCAGGTGAACGACCGAGTAGCGAATTGATCTTCTTCCACACTTTCCTACTATCGCTCGAACAGGATTCAACATATTCGTTATTATAGCGAATCTCAGCATGTCGCAGCTGCTTATTAAATTTATTACGGTACCTCTTAAACGGATTTAGATCTGCCATGTCACGGGAAACGATAAACTTGTTATATAGCCTATTTATTCTTTGATTTCTTGGAATAGTTCTACCGTGATCCACGGTATTCTTATCATTGAGGAGCACTTTGTTTTAGTGCGAGTTGGAAAATACCGGTCGTAGAGCACACAAAAGGTGCCCAAGAAAGTTTGATACGTGAAGTTAGCAAAGTTTGACTGATAAATTGAACTCCAGTCAATATGTCGCAGTTAATGACGAAATTTCTGCTTTCGCAATGAGGTAATTAGCCCGGTGGAAAAGTCACATGGGAAATACCTTTTAATTTTACGGTTTACTTTGAAAACAATTCGCATGTGATCACTCAAAAGAAAAGACCAGGCACCAGCTTTTGTATTACAATCAGGCAAATTCGTAATAAATAAATCAATACAGGTGGCTGTGTGGCCGGTCACTCTTGTCGGCACCGAGATAACATTTGAAGAACCGTGAGAATGTAATAAGAGCTTAAAGTCACGACACAAGGGTGTTAATACAGGTAGGTGAATAATAAAGTCGCCACCCAAAATAATTGATAGTGATTATTAGAGATATAAGTAAAGAAGTTTTCAAGGAAATGAAAAACAAAAACGCTCAGTGTTACCATCAGGTGGCCTATACCATACAGTAAGCAATAAATTTGAGCATATAACTGAAAGGGCCTCATAATCTTCGGTCACAGTGCAGAAATCTTCTATACGGTGCACTACTAATTAATTTCAAATCAGAATACTAACTCCAACGCCACGTGTAATCGTCCGCGACTGCGTGAATAATCTCTAGTTCGGAGATTGGCAAACGGCCGAGTTTAGGTGGTACGACGTTTCTAACAACATGATATAGTCGAAAGAGACGCTTTGACTGCTAAAAGATGCGTCGAGCTCATCATGTTTATTGGAAGCAGACTGACAATTCAAATTAACGCACTTTACACCATTTCAGTGTGTAGGCCCAAAGTAGTTAAACAAGTCAGAAGGGCACACCCAATCAGCACAAGACATGGTTTGACGCATACGAATACAGTCGCCGGGAATTCAGGAAACAAGTTTGGCATGGTCACTGGGGCATTTTATGAAGTGCGCACGATCGCCCTCTTGTTTTCGGAAGAAAACGTTGCCACCTCGGAGCCACGCATAGCAAAAATCGTGCTCATGCGCCCACTCTTCAGCCAAGTTCAGTAGGGCCCTGTTTTGCGTAGTTAGGCTTTCCATCATGTACGCGCTGTTCTTAACAGTTGGCAGATCCTTATGTTTATCGAGCCATTGATCCCTAGTCGATTGATTCTAGAAGCGGACGAGAATTCCAGGAATATTATCTGAGCTAGAGGGCAGCCGGTGCATCGCAGATATGTTTTGCTAAGTTAATGCTGCGAGCTGAAGTTTTGACTCAATGGCGTTATCCTCAGATATTAAACATCCCTTGTTGTTTCCTCTGGATGCCATGAAGTTCAATGTTCAGTTTGCTGCTGTGGTATTCCAGGTCGTTAACCGCACAAGAAATCTTTTTTTTTATTTCCGCGCTGGCCCGACTTCGTCAAGTATGGACACTCTACTTTTCAGGTTCTTAATTTCACCATTGTGCCTTGCAACATCAGAAACAGTAGTGTCGTATTTCTTTACCATCGTGTTCAGGGATTCTTCCATGTGTTGAACGACTTTCTTCAGAGGAAGCAATTCATCAAGTGTTCGGTTTATGCCAAGTAGCATGGCGGCAATAGCAGAATCATCGCTCTCTTTACGAGTTGAGCTGCCAGCTTTGCAGAGTTTATGGCAGTTATGACACTCCCTCAGTTTTTTTTTTTCACTGCTCCTTTTGACTTGAACGTGGATTCAGAAATCCCCTAACATGAGCCTAAGTGATAGGCGCCGAGACATTCGCAACAAGGGACTGAGCGTTCATCAGCAGTGAAGTTCGCGTTACAGTTAGTGCGTATGGTATATTGCAACGATGCCATGGTGTCACAAGCACACGCAAAAAAAAAGAATATCATGGATATCACGAACACATAGAGTAACGAATGCAAGGTGGGAGCAGCAGCAGCAGCGAGAGCGCTCTTCAGTATATAGATAGAGCTCGGGTTTACGGAATACAGCTGTGACACCGACCTGATAAATTGAGGCGACGTTCCCGAGAGACGAGTTCACGGCCAGCTGCTGCTGCTGCCAAATGACTCGTTTTGCGGTGAGGCCGCCGCTTTTCACCTAATCACTTAATCAACGAATGTGCCAGAGGTTTTGTCTCAAAGCGTTTGTGAGATTTACCGGCGCCTTTATTGCCGATTGTTAGGTGCCGTGTTTGCGCTAGCTAAGTGCGCATGCGCGACGGACGCCAAACAAAACGCATGCGCATATATGGAACAAAATGTGTTGCACACTTATCGCAAGCACCTCCCCCCCCCCTAAAAGAAAGAAACCAGAAACGACGCATGCTACAGTAAGAATCTGTGATGTGAGAACGAAACAGCTGTTAGCGCCTGTTCTCCGTCAAGACGGTTTCACGTGTTGCGACTGGAACGACGACAATTGGGACAGTCGCCTGCGTCCCAGGGCCACTTTGAGAGGGCCCCTTTCACATGATTGCGGCATGAACAATGCGTCTGGTGCGACGCCCACGGTTGCTTGTTTCTAGGTTTTGTGGCACAAGCTGCATAATTCTTTTAATATAACGAAGAAAACATGTACATTATAAGATTACTGCCTTGTTTTTACTAGCTGCAAGTAATAGACACCTTTTGCAACATAAGAACGCTTTGAAGTATACATTTGTTTTGGAGTGCGCCACGGTGGTTTCAGAATATCGGTGTGAGGTGACAGGGCACACGTAAACAGCAGCTGTTCGCACTTTGTTGTTTAGTGCTGTCTGTTGTCTCGTGCCTTCTATGTGCGTGTCGTTCTCTCTGCGCTACAACAACCTACAAGAGGACCTATCAACAAGTGCATATAGCTACCTTCACCGCTTATGCAGTATTAGGAATTCGGCTGCAGCGAAGTCGTCCTGTCATCCCAACGAGATCCTCGTGCTACCTGTGCTCAGCGTCAGCTTCTAGAGAAATGACGTGTGTACATTGCTTTTAATTGCCCACAAGTGGTACCTGCTCCTCGCCATGTTCTTGCTCCAAACGCAGCAACAAGCACCAACCCAAAAGCCCACGTCTGGCCCTGAACGATGGCGCAAGTGATCTGTGTGTGATTACTGAACAACCTGGAATGGAAATTGCGCTGTGCCATTCAGTCGTAGCGCTAGCCTGGTTCGCTAGCCTGGCGCAAAAGCCGACACATCAAAATTTTAAGCAGCTACCGTCACTTGTGTAGAAACCTGCACGTTTCATCAAAGTATTCTGAAAGACACACCTGTCGTCCGCTTTCTTTTCCTGTGTCGTGCTGTAAGTATACTGTGAACCTCTAACAAGAAGACCATATCAATACGTGCTGTGCATAATGCAGGAACGTAGGCCCACGGCAGGCACACTTGCCATAGGGTTTTTCGCCTCTCTGCTCAGCCTCGCACGCTGCTTACGGCTAGCCTGTTTTGTGAAAATAATAATAATAATAATAATAATAATATTAATAATAATCATACAAAATAAACTATATGTGCTCAATGCGAATATTTGTATCATCTCGGACAGTCATACTCTGGAATAGCAGCTAACAATTTCACTACTATGGGGCATGCTAAAGAGATGTGTGGGTGTGCAAAACCTGCTTAAGTAACAAGAAACTAAACTGCTCTCGAGGAGAACAATGGTTCAGAGTGTTCACTGTTGGATGAGCTAAGGGAAATCAGAAAGCATTTGCAATCTTAGCCGATTCTACATAGGAAGGTTGATTCTCTCATATTGGCGCAAGAAGATTTCAAGGCTGTATTGAAATCTGTTAGGTAACTTGAAGGATCGGTGTCGTTTCTGTCCGAGAAGTACGAGTTTGTTTAGAAACAACAGCAGGATATTCAGGAACGTAATATGTTTGATTGTGCTGAACGCGAAGCTCTGAAAACAACTGTGTTAACTCAGAAAGCAGTAATGCAACAGATAGAACAAAGCCAAAATGAGAGTGAGCAGTACGGCAGAATAAAGAATCCTAAGATTCAAGGTGTGCCAGAGAAAAGTAATGATAGCCTAACAGAAACAATCATGAAAATGGCAGCAAAGCTGGAGCTGTCTGGGTTTTCGTCTGACGACACTGAGGCCCTGCATCGCTTAAAAATCAAAATCGGTGGTACCCCTGTGGTCCTGGTGCGCTTCACATCTGTAATTTGCGAGGAAAAATGGTTTGAAGCGCGCGGAGAGCTGAAGCAAATACGCGAAGCTGTATCATTTCCGAAGATATACTTAAATAATAACTTGACCAAAGTTAACCGTGATTTCTTCTGGAAAGCCACAATGAAGGCGTAGGAGGAGGGTTATCGGTTTTGTTGGACGAAAAGAAGCAAGGTCTTTGTGAGAAAGAATGAAACAGCATCTCTTGTTCGAATCGGTAAACAAGCACACCTGCTTTGCCGATTGCTTAGCCGAACATTGCTTAGCGAACACGCCTTTTCCTTTCAGCTAACTGCCGGACTTCACTTCATTTAAAACAGAATTTCAATGCAATTTTGACAAAGATTTCACCCTTGTTAGTGTTATTATTCGAAGTTGGCGTAAATACTGGGACGAATTTAAATGCCTGACTGAGTCGGCAGCTGGCTTTGTAGACGTTTTTGTAATAACAGAAATCATTGTTTCCCAGGCTTGCCTTGATACCTTTACCTAGCAGGGCTTTTCTGCCCGTTTTGTTACACGACGCGGGCGTCGTGGCGGAGGTGTTGCTCTCTTTGTAAACGACAACTGTGAAGTTTTTTCTGCTGATGAATCTTTTGTACATGCTGAATCTATGATAGTCACAATTTGTAAGAGGTCATTTTCTGTACATATATTGTCGACTTTTCGACCACCCTCATGCAGCATTTGATGGTTTCTTGTAGAGCTTGAAGAAACTCTGCGGTAGTGGAGCTCAGTGGACGAATTCTGCTTGATCAGAGACTTTAATATCAACATTTTATGCCCTGAAAAGTGGCTGGTTGGGATTATTTATCTACGCTATCGGCATATGGCCTGGAATGTACAATTGGAGCTCCTACTAGAGCGGAATTAGTTACTAGTAGCCTAGTGCAATCTTGTTTAGATCACACAGCGGTTAGAGCTCCCAGCTGTTCAGTTAGGTAATGTGCTATTCTACAAAGGTTGGCTGACCACTACTTTGTAGCATGCCGTCTTGTATTACCAGACGCGTCTTGAACGCCTTCGGTCGAAACTGCATCTGGGCAGCGCAAATTCCTTGCCCCTGTGCATAATCGATGCAAGCTTGAAAAGCTTATCGCTTGGTTTAGCTGGGCATCCTTAACCAAAGAATATTCGCGGGCAAAGCGTATGAAAGGTTCTGTATGCAAATGAAAAAAAGTTAATTACATTGCACACGGCTGATAGCTAAGCCGGTAAGAAAGGGTCACTACTGGATGAACACGGAATTCTTACTTCTATTTCTTATAGAGACACCTCGTGGAAACGCTGCAAAACAAATTCGAGATTCCAAGCACTGCGATTAGAATACAAGTCGGCAAGAAATAGTGTTGTTGCGCTTCTGCGTGGCGCCAAACGCCGTTACTTTTTATTTATAACTTCCAACAATCTTCAAATGCTGTAAGGAAAACTTGGTCTTTGGTAATCCATCGCAGAAGAGTGTGTTGCAGTAAACGGTCTGTTTTAGGTGCTTTTCAGCAACTTCCCACAGCAGTGGCTCATACTTTCAACAGGCAGTTTGTAAGAGCGTCCCAAAGACCTATCTCGCCATCCACAAGCACTCGGTCGTTAAGGCAATCCATATGTGTCAGCTTATCTTCCGAGAATTTCGAGGGGTGATATGGAAGAAATTGTTTTCAATTTCCGTCCTGACATGCCCACTGAATATGATGGAATACCTATACACATCATCAGAAGGAGATTCAGCGCGCCGTCACATATTATCCTACATATACTGAATGGTTTTTTAGAAGGTGACAAAATTCTGGAATGCCCAAAAGCAGCAGTTATTTTACCACTACACAAGTCAGGGAGGAAAAATAATATTAAAAACTATCGGTCCATTCCTATATTGCCGGTTATTGCTCAGGTATTAGAAACATTTCTTTTCCACACTATATCTTCTGTCCTTAACACATTTTTTATCCTGACTGATCGACAGTTCATCTTTGTTTCAGGGCATGGTACTGTGGCACTGCTTGAGAAATTTTTAGACGAACTATTCTCGGCATTCAATCAAAATCTTTTCACATGTGCGCTGTTCTAAGTTGTAGCGAAAACATTTGACACCCTGAATCATCAAATCTTGTTAAGCAAACTATTTTTAGGGATTTCGTGGGCCTTTTTTTAACGTTCTCGAAAATTACTTGAGCAATAGTTTTCAAGTGGTCGCTACCGAGGATAAGGGCGTTTTTAGTTCACAGCTATCGCTTAAACCTGAAGTTCCTCAGAGGTCCATTTTATTGCCACTGTTGTTTAACATCTTCGTTAATGAATTTCGTTTCGCAATTTCCAAATGTTCCGTGTTCCAGTATGCGCACGACACTCTGTTACTGGCAAAACATCTTTCTTACAAAATGTCCACTGAAATGTTGCAAAATGACGTGTACAATGCAACGCTTTGGTTCACTAATAATGGAATTGTTGAGAATGCCCAGAAAACAAAAATCGTTTATTTTCGCTGTATTTCCGTAATTAACATGCCTTTCTATATACATGGGTCTAACTGTGTATCTTGGAGCTTGCTCCTATTCCATACGTGGATTGTGGGAAATATGTTGGAATATCTTTCGATAGTAACTTATCGTAGAAGCATTACTTATCACTTATTTGTATCAGTCGTTTGGCTGTTGTTTAATATCAAAAGTTTTTCACCCTTGCTTGTAAAAAAGGTTATTGTACATGCACTGTGTTTCAGCGTGTTGAGATTTGGCATTACAGTCTTCGGCTTGTGTTCGTATCGTTGGAAATGCAGAGTAGACAGGATTATAAAAAATATTCTTAAAAGTGTTGCCTACAATTCCTCAATAGTTATAACAGCAACTTTCTTCCGTGAGCTTGGTCTACCGAATGTCCAATCATTGCTTATAGAAACATTTGTAGTCAAAGATTTTTGGAATTCCGCGTTCAATCAAAAAGTGCCGCCACAAAAGAACTTAGAAAACATATCTGTTATGTAGTTCCTCGTTCAGCCACAAGGTATGGTGGGGCCAGAGGCTGTGCACATGTGCCGGACATCTTTAACAAGTTACCAGATGAAATCTTTAACTCGACATTGAAAAGCACACTGAAAGAATTATTAAAGGAGCTATGGTGAAATTAACCTCCAGAACAGTTTTGCATCATAATATTTGCTTCTTCAATTTGCTATGTTTTAAGTATAATAACCAAATGTTATCTTGTTCTTTTCCGTTTTGTATCATTCGTTGTATTTGTTTATTCTACATGTCACATCAATTTATGCATTTTGTTTCGTCATGTGTATCATATTCATAAGCACGGTCCTACAAGCCAACTGAGGTTTAGACCGGCCTGTTTTTGTTGTTTTGCATTCTTGGTGCCAATAATAATAATAACAATAATAATAATAATAGTAATAATAATAATTAATGTTAATTTTATTAGATGTTATCGTTCCTACACTGTAATATATAGCAATCATTCAGATTTGTTAAGCAATATATTTAATCGATGTTAGATCAACATTGTTACAACATGCTAATGAGAGTCATTTGAAACTTGATTGCTCAGTCAAAGCTAGTACAGAAGACAGCCTCAATATTCATTCCTATCTGGTATTCCTAAACAGATTCTATTTTGAGAATTGTACGCCTGCTTGAATGCACGCAATTTAATGCTCTAAGCTGGAAAAGCTCATTCTCTTTCTTGCTGACGAAAGGCTGCTTAAATGTCGATAGTAAGGTATTATTTATTTAGAAAGTGTTAAGCAATGATTATATCTCTAAGCTTATCAGTGCAATCTTGTTCCATGACCACAATGAAGTTTCCTTTCTGTCTCTAATTAACAACCATGGAATGAAACTGTTCAATTTTATAAGTTTCAGGATACAAAAATTCCGGAGTTTGTCATGAGCATTTGCCCGCACCCTGTAGTGTGCGTGTTTCTGTCAAGTTCTGGTGCTGCAATCGCAGGGATGTACGCATTTTTGTAAATATGTTGCTACAAAACATTTTATTGAACTTTGTTTTCCAATCTACAAGATGTGGCTACACAGTATCGACTACATTAGTTAGCAAAATAGTTGCAGATTCAGCGCATATGTTGGCAACTATGCGAAGTGAAGTATTCTTAGCCGTGAAGACGGCTTCTTATGCCTTTGCCCACGCGTGTAACAGACACGTCATTGCACACCATATGAAAGACGCACTTTTTTCGCACTCAAGATAATAATTGTACGTGCAAAAGCTCAAGTCCTTTTTTTTTTGTTAGTGGCACGCAAGGCGTGCTAACATATTGATCACGAAATCTGGCTATCTCCGCTGCCTCAATAATCTCCCGAACCAGCTAGTCATTGTGTTTTTTCAGCACTTCCCAGCGTCTCAATTCTGCAGTACAAGCTTTCTAGAGGGACAATTCCTAACGTGAATACCTACGTTTCTGTTCGCCTGCTGGATGTTGAGTTTATGTTCTTTTAGTATTTCGTTTGTCCATCTTCGAGTTTGCTCTGTATACTTTTTCTCATCTTTCAAAGGTATAGAATACACCACGGCTTCTGCGCAATCCACAAAACGGCTCTGGTGATTTATTGTGCACGCTTACTGCTTTATCGCCTCTTCTGCGTTGAGGCGTCGGCAGAGGCTTTTCAGTTTTTCCGGGCCAGTAAGCACAGCATTAACTCCTGCTTTGCGCCCTATGTTTTTTAAGTGGTGACGTATGTTGTGCACGTATGGCAGGGCCAGAGTCTTTTGCTTTTTTTTTTCGTTTTTGTGTTCTCACCACCTTGCTCGCCATTGACACGCTCGAGTTTTGGGTTCTTGCTGATTAGTTCCGCAACACACACAAGAGGGCACGACGGGTAACCAGCCCCCATAAGGTGGTCAAGCTGTCAATAATTTCTATTTAAAAGGTTGAGTGTGAGAAGGCAGTGATTTATAAAAGTTCCCAGAAAGTAGTACACAATGAAAGCCTGATATAAACAAAGTGCTTGATGCAACCAAACTTAATAAAAAGCAGGAAAGAGAGAAAATAGAAATACATGAGCAAGTCCAGGAAGACAGCACTCTGATCACCAACTGCGCATGGAACTACCTTCGAAGAAACAAGTTTTGTTTTTCCAATGGCGTGGAACTGGAAGAGTGTGCTTCCATAAGCAAGCTGTTAGTCTGTCTATTGGAAAAAGAACAGTGTTTCTTGAAAGGTGCTGGTATGCACGATTGGCGACTGTATTGAATTTTGTCCTCACTTGGAATTTTTATCTGTATTTTCTTTCTGTAACATTTTTATTTACGTTTGGTTGCATCAAGCACCAATTTTTACCTGGCCTTCTCTCGGTTTTGTTTATTTCTAGTAAACTGTACAAATTGCCACATTTTAATAATAAACCTTACTTGGAAGTAAGCCTTCATCCCTCTTTAGCGCACTCCTGTTGATACTACTTCATGCTGTGCGCCCTTGCAACATTAAGCGCATGCGCGGGCCCGTGTGTTTGTCTGTGTCTTTGTGTGTGTTTGTTTGTGAGTGCGTGCACGTAGACTTGGATGTGAAATCAAGGATTTCGTTGGGGGCATCGTTCTTTTCCTGTGCCGCCTCATGAATTCATAAATTTTAGCGCAACAGAAAGACGGTAGACAAGGTCGAAGTGAACACACAAATGCTTTGATCTTGTCGGTTGTCTATTTTTGGCGCTTTAGTTAAAAATGAATGCATGTGAACTCGTCCAGTTTTCCGTTATGTTGCGCTCATGAGCTCACTTGTGTCCTGGCATATATGCATGGCTATGTATCGTGCAATTTAATTTCTTGGCCATGTGCTTGCAAGTCGCGTGTCAATCTGCCAACTTTCCTGACAATCTTGTGTGAAGTGTAGGCCCTGACAGTTTCTGGTGAACCCATGTAGGCATGCAGGATCTTGTAGTCTGCAAATTTCCACTGCAAGTGCTGCTTTGATTGCTGTCAGTTCAGCTTTTGTGATTGTATGATATTTAACTTTATGTAGTGTCACACTACTGTTGCATTGTCATGGCCACATAAGTGTGCTATATGTGCCTGATGTTTGTTTGTGGCTTCATGATTACCAATCTCTTCTTTTGTGTTTGGCAGCCTTATTAGTATCCTGAACTAATTGTTTAATCCCATATGGCATGGTATGGGTCTGTTGTGTTTCAAATTCAGGTGCTCCTGAGGTTGCACTTCTGAAGGGAGTAGTAGTCGTACTTGCATCTCATGCTAGCTGGCATAGTATCTTGCAACCAGGTTCCCAGCTTTTGAGGCAATGAATCTGGGCCGAAGGCTGCAACTCTACTTTGTCTAGGTGCTTGTTCGTTTGCTCTTTCTCCTAGATGTCTTCAAGCATAGTAGAGTTGGAAAGACCTGTCAGCACCCGACGCCTGTGTTCGATGAGCTGTCTTTCTTGGGCGCTGCTGGCAATTCACACCCTACCATACCTTGGACACAAGTACAGCATCTGCGATTTTCCATAGCATCTGCTCGTCCACTCCCCATGATTTTGGGATTATTCTTTTCACCAAGTGTAGAATTTGTGTCCAGGCACGGCATAATTGTTTCCCTCACTTGCTGGCTCAGTCATTTTGGTCTTACACTAGGCGAGGATTTGGGGATGTTTACTTGGAGATATATTTGTTATACAATGTTCCACAGTAATGCGACGTCTCCAGCAAACTTGGAGCGCTGAACAATTTTTTTTTTTTGTGGGTGAGTACACCGGTAGCAATTTTTTTTATGAAGAGTGATAACTCGGGCACGTTGGTGCCGATTATACCTGATAGAAAGCGCCTTATGGGACGGGTCAAACGTAAGGCACAAAAGAACTACATCGTCTGTGTTTTGCAGTTATGCAATCAAAATTACTGGTTCATTTACGCTTACAGCGACTGCATTTCGAACGCGTCAGGATGCAGAATATGCTCATCACTGAGCCTTGAGTGACGAATAAGGAACCTTGTGTTGTCAAAGTTATTCTGGAGCGTCTCTGATGGGCCAGTTTGATGTTTTGGTACGTAAACCTTTGGAATATCGTTTAGTGTAGGAATACAAACGCTTACATTTCAAGGGGAAGATAATCGTGCGAAAAAAAAAGGACATAGGTACTGCGTATTGCGGTTGAAGGGAACTTGCAATAAATACCCATTTGCATTTTGACTGCTTAGGATATAAAGGAACAACCTTCACAGCTATATTAGACAGCATATTAGACCATCTGCAGCGGTTATATTGTGAAGCGTAAAAGAGATGGTGCTAACATACACTCCAATATAGCCAAAACTAATGTAGTGTGTAATTTAACACCAGCAGTAACGTTCTGTTAGCGATTTTGGTTCAGCGTTGTATCATTCGCCAATACTAATTCACCCAGAGAGCGACAAGTATTTTATGCATTCGCTCGGCACGTCGTCGGGTACGGGAACGGGAAGCCAGAAGGCGCTCAATAGTGGCGCGGTCACGTGTTCTAGTAGGACTGCGCCCATGCAGCGGCGTCCTAAAAAGCTCTACAGGCTTTCCCTAAATTAACTGGAGAAAGCAACTGTACCTATTACTAAACATGTGTTTTCGTACGCGCCGACATCGAAAAAAGAATGAACCGGGTCGCCCTTGCCACGGTATTTTTATGCGGAACTAAGCTGGGGGGCCAGGGTGGCGTCGTTAGTGAGCTGATTCCACGGAATTGTTCTCTACTAGCTATATACGGTAGACAAACAGTTGCACTGACAATTCCCGGGAAAGAGCTTGGATTCTCCGACAATCTGGCGCACTCACGGATCCGGACGTTTGTCGTTTGCCTCCAAAAGTTTAACGCTAATGAGTTTCTGTAATTACCCCGCCACGATTTACGGCAACTTGTCTTGCTTACATTGTGGCAGCGGCTAAGCGTTGCGCCTGACGCCGCTAAATCAGGGTCGTAAAACGCATTATTTTCTCTAGTACCGTTGTCACTTACTCTTTTCTTATTGTTGCAGTTTTCATGGAAGGTTTCGAATACTGAGACGCCTTCCTCAAAGTGGGATGCACGGATGGTCGTTTCAATCGTCCCACAGTGCAGCGCTTTTTGCCTTGTCCAACTGTCGTTTTGCCTTCTGGCGCGAAGCCATCAGTACTCCTTAATCTACTGCGCGTTGTACTAAAAATTGAGAGGCTTTTTTTTACCTTTTCATGAGTGATACGTTTTCTGAGTGATATTTGATGTGAGTGAAGGACTGGTACCTGTAGTGAGTGGTACCGATTACTTAATATACTACACTATGTGACCATGAACAAGAGAAGCTGCGCTTTCTTTTTCGTTTTCAAAAAGAAAGAAAGAAAAGAAATAAGTAAACAGAGAAAGACACTGTTCAATATTTTTTTTTTAAGATGGGACGTAGCCAACACGCTCGCCTGTGCTTTCGCACTGCTGTGGTGATACCTCTTATAGTTCACACTTGCTCCCCGCTCGAAGCCGCGAATCTGCTACACGTCGTGGGCCGATGACGCCATTGTGCACGCTTAACTGCTTCACGTATAACAGGAGCGCCCCAAGTTGTCTACCCTATGCTTTTATTTGTAGCTACATTACATTGACAGTAGTTACTCCGCACCAGAAAATCGACCTCGAAAGGCTCAAACATGAAAGCACTAAGACCTATACGGTCTCTTGATTGTCGCCTAATCTATCTCGCGAGCGGTTAATTGCCTATTTCTTTTTCTTTCTTTTCTTTATTCGTTCTTTCTTTCTGAGTAGTGCGCGTGCAGTGCGCATAATTTTTTCGTAAAAGGGAGCACAAACCGACAAAGAAAATTTCATATTTTCGGACGATCATGATAAGCATAATCGGCTGGTTAAACGAAACTAGGTTTTTGAGGTTTACGTGCCAAAATCGCGATCTGATTATGAGGTGCGCTGTACGGAGGGCTCCGGATCAATGTTGACCACCTGGGGTTCTCTAACGTGCGCATAATTCTAAGTACACGAATGTTTTTGGATTTCGCCCCATCGAAATGTGGCCACTGTGGCCTATTTCGAACCTGCCGCCTTGAGCTCAGTAATGCGATGCCATTGTAATGGGACCAGCCACCGTAGCACGCTGTCTGAAAAGAGACGCAGAGAAAAGCAAGAAACGACAATGAACCAGATGGACATCAAGTTGGCTACCCTGCTAGGGGCCAAGAGGTTCAAGAACTGAAAGAATAGGAACATGTATAAGGTCACGTGCGCAGTAGTAGACACCGTGTGTCTATAAGCGTCTCCTATGGTCAGTCGCTTTCAGGGAAGTCATTCGAGCACGCGAAGCTTTCTAGGTTGATCACGGATGAGGCCAAGCAGCGAGAGTATTTGCCTCCGTAAAAGATCGAGCGTTTCACGTTTGCTGAGCGTGCTCCAAAGATATTGATGTTCGACGCCGAAGCGGGTGCAGTAACAGAGGAGCGCGTTGGGAAAGGGCCATTAGCGAAGAACAGGACTGAGTGCTCGGAGGGAAGTGAAACCTGCGCAGATGTCGCAATACATAATTTGCTGGGGGCAAATGAAACGTTCTTTTTTTATAATGAAGAAAACAGTTCTCAATTATCGGTTCGGCGACAGCTTTGTCATCAAATAGCGCTGTCGTTGTAGCGGATATCGTTCGCTCTCCAGACGACGAATACCCGAAACAAAGGAGGCAGCTGAACGTCGTAACGAGTCCGCTGGAATTTCAGCAGGATAATTGTTTGATGCTAAAGCGTCAAATGTGTAATTGAGCAAAAAAGACGGCGTCTGTAGCAGCGAAACAGCGCCTAAATTCCCATTGGCTGCTACGCTCCTCGTCGAAGCAGAGCGGGCGAAAGGGAACACCTGCTGGGGCAGGGGAGCGCCAGGTGGATGCGTGAGGGCAGAGAGCATTGCCGCGACTCGTCGCCCAATGGGCATCGCCGCGTCGGTACCACGTGGCGTTGGCACCGCAGGCTGCTGCTGGTGCTTGCTGGCTCGGGAAGCACCTGCCGCTAGGGTACATTTACTCGCACCGCAAAACTGGAAAGACCGCTTTGTGGCGTTCAAGCGGACATTAACGGTCTTGATTGCGCTCTAATTGCTCCTGGATTTCTAAAGCGCGCCAAGTGTCTCAACGCGTTCGCTTGCCCGTGCAGAAAGTTCAGGCGAAGCGCTCACAGTGAGAAGTTGAGTAACTCGAAGGATCGCACAGCGGCGCACAATTGCACATTGATGCTTTTGCATTTACAACTCATTACAGATTCTTAGGTGTCCTCGGATTCTTTTTGTCTTTCCGTTTGCCAAGGTAGTTGAGTGAGCGCATGAAATATCTTCACGTCTGCTTACACTTGAAAGAATTTTTGGATGCATGAATTCATCCAGTGTTCTACTGAGTGACATATTTCGTGTCGCTATTCTCCCTTTTTACCCAAATTTGTTTCCTTTGCCAAGTGACAAGGAGTAGCCGGTGCCACCATAAAGGCGCCAACCTCTACTAATATACACTTCAATAATAAAAAAAAAGGTCGTGACTGTGTTTGCGCAGCGCAAATATCGGAAACCGAAACAGCTGAATATACTGTCTCCCACAGAGGGCATGAAAGAAGAGCACAACAAGGGGGCGTCACTCTTGATTATTTTCGTTTGTGCTTTGGGCTCATATATACACGAAGTCACGCAAATTTTCCCACCCGAATGTTTCCCGCCCGAAAGCCTGTTCACGAGCTTTTGTCCTAAATCTTCATACTGGCAAATTTACTTATAAGACAGCGTTTATTGCGCCTCATCTCTCCACGCTGTGCTCTGCTGTTCAATTCTTTTTCTCCTGTGAGGAGTTCGCAGAACATTCTTCAGCCATTACCCAACGGTACCAAGTTATCGCAAACGACGTCGTTCAATATATTTAAAACAGACAGTGCGCGCCGCATTCGTTGTCGTGTACTGTTTCACAGTAGCTGCATGTCTTCGGTTCGTCGCACGACACGGAGATTAGCCAAGGCGTCGTGGAACCAGGGGGGTTTGGGAGGAAGTTTGTTTAATCATCTGTTGAGTTATCCCATGGAACATTACTGCATAATTCCTTACAGTAGGGATTCTTTATCAACGAAAGCCATTTATTATTTTGGAAACGCCGTTAATTTTGTGTGCGATGCACTTTGGATGCGTGTTGAGCGCTTGATGGAACATATGCGATTTCGTTCTTCTGGAATTCAGTAATGGTTGAACAAAAGCCTGGAGCCCGTCCCCTGTCACTATTCGTATATGGATGCTCAAGACACAAAGCTCAATCGCACAACGACCTTTATTGTATGTTTTTGACTATCTACTATTGCAAGTCTTTGATGGAAAAGGTACAATAAAGACAAATTATGTGAAAGGCGCAAACGCAAAGCGGCGCTGGTGCACAAATCACTGTAAGCGCTCTCCACAAGGAAAAAAAAAATCTGATGCTGCGAAATAATTTTCCCAAGTTGACTAATAAGAAAACGGGCAATCAGTGTTGGTTAGCCTTTTATTGGTATTCTTCTAGAACGGCTCCTACTCATTATGAGAAATTAGTCAAATAAAGGATGTTTTTGAAAAGAAAGCAACGATTAGTGAGCTGCATAAAAAAGCATCACGTAATTTTTTGGCAAGATTAGAGGAAAACTGAATATCTACACCGCACTTGTCCTCTTCCTCGCAGGCGGAAGGCAGCCGTAATAACGCCTTGGCCGCGAAAAATAACTTAGCACGTGATGTCTTACCTGCCTACTCACGAAAAAAAAAGAGATAACGATGTAGTAGCAGGCATTTACGACGGCCATCTTCGTGCTCGGATCTACGAGTATATTGAGCGCCTACACGCAGTGAAAGAAAGTTGTATCAAGCGTGAGTTCCGCCCTTTGCTGTTTTGTATCGAATGCCTTCGTTACGTGTTCGTGTCACGCAGGGGCGCCGCGTATAGTCTCTAGAAAGGCTATCATCATATGCAGTCTGTTGCCTGTAACGGTACAGAAAGACTGCGCCCATCGACGCTCTCCTGGAAGCAACCGCAATACTTGCCCACGAAAAGACGAAGTAGTTCACTTACGTGTGCAAAGCAAAATATTTAAAGACATTTCCTCCAAGACGACTTTTGCTGGTGCACGTCATCAACAGTGAACAATGGTTTTGTTTGTATTTCGAGGCAATCACTTGGGCGTATATTCTATTATTTCTTGCTCTGAACAAGTGTCAACAATACAGCCTGTACACAAAGACCATTGTATTGTGCTGGGTCTTAGGGCGCAGTTACTACTACTACTACTACTACTACTACTACTACTACTAGTAGTAGTAGTAGTAGTAGTAGTAGTAGTAGTAGTAGTAGTAGTAGCAGCAGCAGCAGCAGCAGCAGCAGCAGTAGTAGTAGTAGTAGTAGTAGTAGTAGTAGCAGTAGTAGTAGTAGTAGTAGTGAAACACACATCATTCGGTTTCATCATCACATAATAAATTTGCAGGCCAATCTAAGCCCACTGTGTTTCCTAGGTGACGAGACAGCGGTGGAATACCTTAATTCCATCCATAAAAAAGCATATATCAGTAAGATTCTTACACTTCCAAACTGCAAGAACATAGCTTGGTGGTACGTGGTAAATGTATAAATGCGCAGGCTCACGGTAGGCACATGGTAAATATGTAGAACATCATAACACTACGATAAAACATCGACATTACAAAAATGAACAAGCGAACAATTGGAAAGCACTATTCACTCAGCGTTACCTGAATGAATGCGCCACTTGCTGATTTCTGTCATCATTGTCCATTTCATGCCTAAGTTATGCAAGCCAACACTGAGGTCGTTAAATATTTTTGGCACATAGTTGTTAAATGTGTGTTTTTTCAGCACCCATGGTAAACACACGTGGCCTAGCGTATATTTCCGCTTTTGTGTAACGTTCTCAACAGCCGCGGTACCTGATATTCATGAATTAAGTAGTGCTTCGTGCGTACACTATAATTAAAAAATGCAGAAACTCCACTGGAGTTGTCAAAGTATGCGTAACCATGCCCCCAAATTTCAATTGGCCCACCTCTAAATTTCAAGTTGGCCCACTCACAATAAAGTTGACTAGTCCCCACATTTCAAGTTGGACTACCCCCAAATTTTAGTTTACCCACCCCTAAATTTCAAGTTCGCGCACGCCCAAATTTATGTTAGACCACACTTAAATTTCAAGTTGGCCCAACCCGAAATTTCAGTTGGCTCACCCGGAAACGTCGGTTTGGCCCACTCCCAAATTTAATTTGGCCTACCTGAAAATTTCAGGTCGGCCCAACCCCAATCTCCGGTGGCCCAGCCCCACATTTCAAGTCGGCCCACCCAAAAATTTTAAGTTGGCCCACCCCCACACTATCGGTTGATCCAGCTCCAAATTTCAATTGACCCATCTAACATTTGAAGCTGGCTTACCGGAACATTTAAATTTGGCCCACGCACGAAATTCACTTGGCCCACCTCCGAATTTCCATTTGATACAATACCAGATTTCAAGTTGATCCAACGCCAAATTTCAGTTGGCCCAGACCTACTATTAAGCTTTCCCATGCGTTTTATAAGGAGCCTTATGTATCCTTATGGGTATTCTCCTTGTTTTACTTTTTGGTTTTAACTATTCCTTATCGCTTATGAAGCTACCAATAATTCACATTTACACTATTATAACGAATAAATGTCTTAACTTTTCGCGTGACGGGGTTGGTTTACTCGCCGAAGAATGGTTACGCATTAAATGCTCATCGGCTTGCAGTATAACAGCGCTTACTGCTTAGTACTGATTGCTGCTGGCTTCGGTGTAGCTCTCTAGCACGTGCTACTGACACATGAACATCGTTTAGAATGGAGGTAAATAAGGAGAAAGCAAGGCAAGGGGAATAGAATAACCGAAGGCAACCGACCATATGCACACGTACAACTGTCGCCATGTCCTGGCGAGCCAGTGTTCTTGAATTTTCAATAAAAACGTGTTTATTTGTTTGTCTGTGTGTGCATGTTTGTGTGTGTATGTGTTTAATATATGTTTAATGCTCTAATAGCAGTAGTTGCGTTAGAAAGCAAAAAAAAAAAAAAAAAAAGAAAGAAAGGCGGTTACAAGTGTTGGTTCGTGTACTGTGCCCGCGTGAAAAGGGCTAATTTATACAATTGCCAGAAAGAAAAGACGAACTCGTGCTCCCAAAGGGTTGCTGTAAACCAGAGACGTTTTCACATCTCTGTCTCTCTGAACTGAATTCCGTGGTTTTGCGAGCCGAAATTGCAATTTGATTATGAGGCACGCCGTAGTGGGGCAGTGTGGATTAATTTTTACCACCAGGAGACCTTTAACGTGCCCGCAATACAGGGCACACAAGCGTTCTTGCATTTCGGCCCCCGTCGAAATGCGTCTGCCGCGGCCGGTGTTAGATCCCGCGACCTCGTGCTTACCAGCACGACACCATAGTCGCTAAGCCACCGCGGCAGGTTCTGTGTCTCTCGCTCTCTAGTCTAAGGTTTTCAGGTAGGATTGGTGAAAGCTACAGCGCGTGCCCGCAGATTACACATGTTAAATGCAGCGCATTCACTGCATTGTTTCCTATTTCGGAAGAGCGACCAAGAATCTTCATTTCTGATCGCTGTCGACGACTGCCCATCCACGCTCCATAGCATGGCTTCCAAGGCTTGCTATTGTGTCGGCACAAACATCTAGCTCTTATAACTAGTAGCAAGAGCAATAAAAGAGAGTACTTTGCGAAGAGATTAAAAAAAGAAAGAGCTGAGCGCAGGGTAGAAGTGAACACAGCGCGGAGAGTCTCCCTGACTATAGTGGGACGCACCGAGTGCGTTACCACGTAGACACATCAGCGTTCTTGTCTATACCTTCCCCAGCGGTCACCGATTAAAACCTACCTCCATGCAATTACAACACAAGTCTTGTGGGCCTTAACTTGCTATCAAAAGTCCAGAAACATTCGTTTCTAAATAGCTTTGTATTACCGCTAAGATGAACCCCAGCAAAGCACCATATTGTCACGGTCACGGATATGGTCACGTGCTGCGCGATTTATTTTTTCAGATGACTCACGTTATACCGGCTTCACCTCATTAAAGAATAAAGCTGAGTTGGACAACTTATCGCTTCGCCGTAAAATTTCACGCCTATCACTTTTCCATAAGCTTTATCACCATTCTTCACTTTATCATGATTCATTTCAGTCACCAGCAGTTATCTTTCCACGTCGTGACCGTCCATATAAAGCCGGACGCATAAACTGCCAGTCATCCCATTATGCATATTCATTTATTACCGGCCACAATAACTGAATGGAACGCCTTGCCATCATGCATTGCCATAGAACACAAGTTAACTAAGTTTCAAGACCTCATTCCCTCACAAGTTGCCACCTAATATTATTTATATTGTTATTTTGGGACTTTATAGTGTTTCTTCTTTTTTTTTCTCTGTCTTCCAATGCCTCTTGGTATTTGTGTTTCATCGCAGTATACTTATGTTCTTCGAATATGTACTAATGTTTCCTCTGGAATATTCATTATTCATCTGATATATTACCTATTTTTTCACTCGATCACTATATAGTGCGTTCCTTTTTTCGTGTTTATTGCGTGTTTGTACGATGTATAAGTGTAATCTGTGACCAATGCCCATGCCCCCCCCCCCCCCCCCCGTGTATGACCCTCCTAACGAGGACCTTTAGGAGCATCTTGAATAAATACATAAATAAATAATTGCGAAGGACAGCAGTGAGGGGAGCAGAAATGCTGTGTCTTAGTAACAACCATATGAAGCCAACCGTGACGCCGCAGAAAGCATGCGGCAAAATGCACTATATTATTGAACTGCGCGACTAAAGAATATGAGCACTAAGTTTTCGGTAAAGATTATTTCTACACTCGAGCAAATAGAAGGTAAAGTGGATGAAAAGCTATGTTTACCGACGGTAGAAATCGACTGGCACTTATAACACTTCTACATTTAGAATATAGATTCTAGAACTGGTACAGCGCAAGATACAAAGGAAGAAACAAGCCGAGATAGACCGCAGGGGTGCTTTAATTTGAGCGAGGGTACCATCCACTACTACGGCCCCACGTCGTGATGATCAGTTTCTACAGATGAGGTAGTGCTTACATACATACACAGTAAGCATTGTTAAAGACCTAACCAGTAAACGCTGATATATTTTATATAATCACTTTAACGTACATTCATTATAAATATTAGTCTGGCATACGTAGTCTCACGGATACGTAGGCACCCAAGATGAGCGTAGCTTTCATTAGTGCTTACTTCAATGGTGAACGTGGTAGGTGGTTCCAACAAGGGCGGATGCGAGCGCAAAGTAAAAGGAACGGACAGGGCAGCTTACTCCAACGTTCCTTGCCCTTCTGCCTGTCCATTCCTATGTAGCTCAACGCTTCTTTCTCAGTGCAGGATCTGGATTCACGTCGCTTATTAAACTTCTTTGTTCATACTCGGTTTCTTTCGATAACGACTTCTTCCGTTCTGTGTGTCCGATTTCAGTTTTTCTTGCTGTCCTTTTCACTATGCCGTAGCTAGATGCTTGTTTCTGAATACATATTCTCGTAAAAATTTCTTCTCCTTCCCTCTTCCTCCACTCTCAGGTCCTCTTGTTGTAGACTTCACTTTTGTGCCTGTTTTCCAACGTGTCTATTCATCCACCTGCGCCGTGAAACACCCATTCTGCGTGACTGGCCAAGAATATTCGCATAGCCTGCGGCACATGCTCAGTTGTTCAGCCCTAGCTGTGATGTCGACAAGACAGCAGCAAGGAGCCGGGTCCCGCTGATTTGGGAGAACAGGCAAAGAAAGGGTTCCTGCAATGCTCAAGGAAGGCGGCAGAGGGCGGCCGTCGGTGTAGCTCATTTGGTAAAACAACGCACGCATAATGCGGAGGTTGTAGGTTTGATACCTGCCGGTGCAAGGTTGTCGTCGCCTTCTATCTCCTTTCCCGTTACTCTTACTAACCTTTCGAGGTTGACCGTAAGGTCCGCTCTAACCTATGTTTCATTATGTAAGTCAATAGGGTACTTATCTTTTCTCTATGCTTCCTCAGGCTTCATTCCGTGTTGATTTCAAAACGCCAAATACATTAGCTGTACACTAGCGGCAAATGACATAGATGTCTACTCACTTAATTTTTTTTTAAATTTATGAATTCTAGCAGGTCTTACGAATTTACGAATGTTTTGACAACATTTGAGAAAAATAAATTCTGTTCACGAAAATTTTCTCTCGACTATTTCCAGAGCTTGCATTGGAAATATGTTCAGGGTAAAAAGACGCAGGAAGGTTACTTGCTTCAGACTAGTTCCTAAAGTACGTGAAATTGACAACAGCAGCGTGGCTGAAAAAATTTTTAAGATCTAAAAAGCAATGGGTCGTTTGTCACTCTTCATTGTTCAGATTAGCTTGCTTCCTCCGTGTTTCCATTGTGTGCTTGTATGTTTCCATAGTTAATAAATAATAATAATAATAATAATAATAATAATAATAATAATAATAATAATAATAATTGTTGCATCTTGTGTTCTAATGGTCTTACTTTAAAGTAAGGCATCGTTAATAAAGCCGATATGGAAGGCTGAAAGAACAGGGTGTGCTCACGGCGAGCTTCAAAAGAATGCCTGTTATTTCCCTTTCGCTCGTTCGGTAGCGTGCCCGCGTGATATTGCAAGGTTTGAAGTTTGCAGGTTCACGTGTGTGCAATGATGTCCTGTGGAGAAAAGGTAAAACGTTTCTCAGTTTCACTTCGAGATGTTTATTCGTTCATTTGCAATCTCACAAAGACACTGATAACGTAGAATGAGGAGCCTCAGATGATTCTTAATCCGCGGTGGCAGAAATTAATTGGTGCAGTTGCTTCTTAGGTATGTCTGACCATTGCTGCGCTAAAATGTGCTATGCCACTGGCTTGCAAGCAACAGCTCAAAAAACCACCTTTGATATTGCCGCTGCTGGCCTTGCCTGCCTGTGCGTACGCCTTTGATGATGTCGCAGATTATTGTTTCTTACTCGAACTAGCAAGCACGCAATGATCTATGCACCTGTGTAAATCTGTTACGTGAAGAAGCCTGTCTAGCAAACGATTAGGTAGCTTATTATTCGCTCAGTTTAGCGAAGTGACTCTCTGCGTTCAGTGTAGATGAGTGCAATTAGCTAGCTTGCGAAAAGAGCGCGTTGTGATGATCGCATAATGGCAATGTATGATCATAAATGTAGCCAGCAGTAAATCGTGACACAAGATATGCAAACGGGTTTTGACAGCGCTGCTGTGACTGATGCAGCGAATGCAAGGGAGTCGTCATTTCTTTTTTTTTTCGCTTGGCTCGCGTTTAGCCCGACCGTCCGTGTCCATGCAGTGCAATCAGCCAACACTAAGCGCCGTTAAGGCGCACGTGTGTGGAATAGCGCCTATGCCCTCCGCGCCGCAATCGAGCTCCCTTACTTAACGGTCTTTGTAGATGGCCTGTACTGCGCTGGTAATAATGAGCAGGCTAGACGTTTTTGTAAATTACACGTACTCATCTGGTTTCAGTCGCGCAATAACACTTGCATAATCTGAGGAGAAAGTAAATGTACGGCGGGCTGCGTATTCGTAAATTTCTGAAAAGAGCAGGCGTATTATCTCTGCTGAAGTGTAAAACAATTCCCTATAGGTCATTATATATACATGTATATGTGGTCTCATGACGTAAGTTGCGGCACCTGCCCAGCGTAGGGTCAGCGCATTTTCCACTCCCAGTCCGGCGAAAGCTGACTTCACACCGCGCCGTGGATTCAGTTCAAATTGCACGTTGGCGGTGATTCATTCCCGCGTAGCGAAAACAACGGTATATCAGTTTACGAGCTCCTGCGAACTAGCGCATACCGTGCAGGCAGTACAGCGTTCAACGATTAGGTTGCACGTCTATGAAGTCGCGTGCCGTTCTTGTTGTACTCTTTCTCGTTAGGTGCACGCGTAGTGCAGTACTCGAACATGCTGAATCCGTGAACATGAAAATCCGTGAGATGGCGTGCAATGCGCTAGTTGCCGATTCAAATTCCTCTGGCCTTCTTGAAGCCCTCGGGTTTATGCATAGCAGGCCGAAAGTGAATATGTCCACAATTGAGGTTGGTAAAAGCCGATCATTGTAGAAATTTGGGCTTATTGCTATAACATTTTGCATTTTTCTTGTGTTAGTGCAAAAACAATAAGCACATAGAACAAGAAGAAACACACACACAGGGTGCTAACTTCCAACAACTATTTTATTTCCTGGATGAGACGCCACTTTTATACCCGCTTTTCGTCACAGTCACGCGTCTACTCACACGCTAACACAGCGCGCATGATAGTACAGTATACCTGCGGCCTACACTAGGCAAAAAACTTTTATGTGTCACGCACGTGCAGGAATTCCGACTCTTTGTGGATAATAAAATGGGATTGGAGGCATGGTGGCAGAGGAAAAGTAGGCAGACTACAAACAACGATGGCGTAGCGAAACAAATTTACCAATAGTGGTTGAGAAATTTTGGTAATTCTTTGTGTGCTTTTTTCTGTAGACGGGTGGGAGGTTAGGTAATATAGTAACAAGCGCTTCATGGCGCGACCCGCCGCACCGTTTCGAAAAGGACGCTCGTGGTGTTCATCTATCCATTTGAGGATGGCAATAAATCGTCATCATCACCAGCATCAGCATCACAAACAACAGCATGGTGCCTCGCTCCCCACAATAGAGTTAATATGCACAACTCTGCAGGCAAAGCTCCCCATAGCGGAGTAGGAAAGCTGGTTACATGGCGGAAGAAAAAGACTGCGAGGCCCAAGCTAGTCCACGGGCTTGGGGAAATAGGGCCCACATTGTCGGGGCACAATCCTGGTTCCTGTTATGGTGGTGTGTGCTTATGTGTGTGCTGGTCCGTCATGGACCAGCACACACATAATGGTTAAATTTGCGGAATTCACTGTGAACTTCTTTGAAAACTAAATCACAATACTCAGGCGACATTGCTTCGGCAACGGACCGCGATGGTATATCGCGATCGGATCCGTTGACCGGATCGCAACGGCGCGTTCCGGCCTGGTTGCACGCCGGAGTCAGGAAATGTAAACAAAAGAGCAGAGTCTGCTCCGACAAAATGGCGCAGTAACGCCTGCTTCCGGCGTCATGGAGGCTTCACAAGGAGGGACGTCAGGGCCTCTCCTCAGTTTTCCCTTTCTCTATGGCTGGGTCGGAGAAGCGCACCAGAGCAAAGCCGCTTTGGCCAGAGTGCGCGTGTGCGCCATCATCATCGAGCACGCGCGGAGGCGGGAGCCGCGTGCCTGTATAACTGACCTTTACCACCCCCACACAGTGGTCGGCCTTGATGCCGCCCTAGCACGACCCAGTAGCTCACTGTGCGTCAGGGTAGAGCGAACGCGTGGCGTATAGTTCCACTACGTCGGTGAAAGGTGGACGCTCATACAGTCTGGCGTCTAGCACAGTCAGCGCGACCGGCTCTTTAATAGAACATGTCCTGTCTCGCGCTGAAGCGGAACATATCCTACAACAGAGGTGCATCGCGCTAGCTTGGCTGGCCATGCTTGCCCACAGTTTGGGTGCACTGAAAATAGCGTGCTGAGTTTGCGTCTTCGCCAAATGCACAAGTTCTCGCTCGTCGTGCACTTTTTGCGCATGCGCCGCCGCAACAGCTGATCGCCGTGCTAGTATACCGGTCACGTTAAACACTCCGAACTATACACACGATGCAGGGGTGCAAACCTTCGGTGATTCTGGCTTCACTGGCGTGACGTATCTGACTCGCCTGTCTGCGACGCGTATTCGACACGGCGTCTCGCCCAAAGGTGCGATTCGTGTGGCGTCCGCAGAAATGGTGGATCTCGAGCAGCGTTTGGGGGTCGTAGAGGAAGAGAGTCGCCCAAGACAGACGCCTTGTTGGCAAGACTTCTGAAGCATATACCAAGCGTCTCCTCTCGTGCAGGGTCGCCAAGGAGAGCCGACGGGCATCTTCCTAATTACGCATTAAGTACGATATGATTGAGGTACAAGAATAAGTGAGTCATATAGATGAAAAAATGTGGTAGAATACAGACATATATTTAACATTTATTCATCGAATAGTTTGAAGAACCATGTTCGGCGAGCTTGTATTCTTTGGCGTTAACATTAGCTTTACACTGTCTTTTCTGTCACAAAAATGTATTCTGTCACAAGTGTAATCGCGAGGAATCTTGCGTGTTCGCGTTAGCCGACTGCAACTAACGCAGGCGACTTGCGGTTGCTTTTGCAACAGACTCTGAACTGTGGCCAAGAATCAGGGTTGTGCGCATTTCTTCAACATGAATCCAATAGTCCTTGTTCTTCAGTTATAGAATTCACTTATAAGTGCCGGATAGTCTTTTCTATTGGAATGTAAGGAAAAACAACACCTAACAGAGTCTGTAGGGACACCCATGCAAAGTAGAGTCACTTCTACTGATTCTTCAACGAGAAATCCGTGGCATATGCGCAGAGCGATGTGTTCCTAAGCGAACGCGCGGGGCAGGTCACTTCGAATCAGCGATTTCCAGTCATTTATTGAAAATTCTTTGTGTTAAGCAGGCTGTACACAAATTTGTCGTCTCGATTTAGGCGGCGCAATTCATTGTTGGGAGGGTCTTAAATAATTCGGCGGCCCCGTAAGACAATGTGCGGTGCTGTGGTACCACATTTTGCACCTTCAAAAAAGCAGAGCGCAGAACGTGCATCGGATGACGTGCTGTATCCACGTTTCGTTAGACTAATTCTCACGGTGGACCAGATAAATGAACCCAGTTGCTTCCATATAGGACTTCCGCTTCCCAGTCATGGTGTCTAGCAACTTGGCAAACCTGGGAAAGTCAGAGAAATTTTCGGCACCTGGGCAATTGAAGGAATTTTCAGGGAAATTGTTTTTAAGCAGTGAGCGATGTCAGTGAGCTAAGGGCAAATGGTCAAGTAAACGGATGAAGGGGCGAATTTATATAAGTTGATTGTCCCACAAGACAACACTTGTATCACAGCGCGGTCGATAACGGTTCATGGCGTTAATCGCACGGCCAATGCCTGCGTCGTTGCCCTGTCGACTTATAAGCGGCAGCACATCCTGCAAAATCCTATCTATGTTCGTTTGTACTCGGAACGTTTCTGAGCACAGCAATCACAGCAATCACAGCGCGCAAGGGGTCATTTCACATCGTATTTTTTGCCTTTTTGCATTTCTCAGACATCTCAGTAAGCGGAAAAAATACCTAATAGTAAGAAGTTAGAAGCTGTTTCGGCGGACATGGCGCTAACAGCTCTAGAACGTTGTAATTGGAATTTTTTGCGTAATTTCATTGCTTTAGAAGTTATTTAATCATTCTTGACTAGTTATGCAAGGAAGGTGAACAAAAAAAATACTGTGACTTACGCCATCCAATAGTCAGCAACATGCATCTGGTCGCGTCGTCTTCGAGTGTATCGGCTCATTTTTAAAGTCTGGCCGGCACACCCTGTATATGGCGACGTCGCCATATACGGAAATCGGAAATCGCGGCTGCTGACGTTCGTGGGCACGAGCGAATAGAGTGAACGATAAGCGAGCACCAGTGTGAAACATCTGGAAGCCAACGGAAGCCACGATACGAGAAGTGTTCACCTCGGCACCAGCTCGGCATACATCAGTCGACCGCACCGCGGATATCAGCTTAGTTTCCTTTTTGTGTGAAATTATTGCTAACGGATGGTAAAGTGGCAACAACAGTAACAAAATGCTGCGGCTGGGGACCGTCGGTGCTTTGTTGCACAGCGCCGTGGGCTTTATATAGCTTCGAAGTGAACTGGAAAATACCGAGCCACGATGTCGGCGCCGCCGAGTGCTCGACGGCGCTCAAGGGTGCCAGTGACGTGACAGATCGACCGCTCTTCTGTCGCTGGTTAGCGAAGTCGCTGCGTGGCTGCCGCAGAAACTGGGGACCCGTCCTTTGCCGTTCTCGAGCAAAGCAGCTATCAAATGGCGACCCGCAAACGGCCAGTGGCGTGCGGGGAGCTGCCGTGGCCAACGCGGACGCACCTGTACACCGCGAGCCGGCTCGCACAGGTACGGCTTCGCAGCGGTTCACGGAATGCCCCGTATGCGAGATGCAAAGACGGCAGCTAGAACAAACGCTACACTCCATTGATCCTCACCGGCCTTTCTCACTCGCAAAATTGCTGGGCCCATGGCCATCGAAAATGGCACAGCGAAAAGCATTGAACGCACTTGAAAATTTTAATGAAGAAACAGGCATCCTTAACAAATACTAGGTATTATTATTATTATTATTATTATTATTATTATTATTATTATTATTATTTGTGTTGAACACATGTATACAATTAACAGGAAAGGGAAAGCGAGGAGCAGGCTGGCAACTGCCACCGGAAGGGGCACAACGCCTGCCGGTTCTTCAGAAAGGAGGAGACAGAAACACAGAAGTTAAAGATAGGAAGGAGGGGAGAGAAAGAGGAAAGGAACAGCAACAGGACGTATTGCGCTAAATAATCACACGATGTTAGTATAACGTTCCTGTATCATTTGTAACTATTAGTGCTTGTATATTACGTGTTATGCACCTTTCTGTGCGTGAATTATTTTAACACTGTGTAATTCGTCATCTGTTTGTATGCTCATCGAAGTCTACATCACGGCCGTTTGTGTGTGTTTGTGACTTTGTTTACTAACTCATTGTGGTGCAACTTGCATTTGACTTTTATACTGTTATGTTCATGGGCGTGTAGGACTGTGCTGTGGATTTCTGACCGTGTGAAGTGATTTCTTTTCATTTTCCCACATATTTATTATATTGCTGTTTCCGCTATGAGAAAAGGAGTAGACTACGTCCCTTTCTTTTATTTTCATTTCAATAAACAAAAATACGGACGCCGCCGCATAGCAATCGGTATTTCATTGCGGTATGAAGTTAGGCTTGCGAATTTTGAAGCAAGCTCAACAACATGCATTTTGTAAACGCCAACAGTATCTTGTTGAAGCACCGCTGCTGCTTTGGAGCAGAATCTCTTAGACGCGCTTAGGTCATCATCGCGACCGTGCCAATAATTAGTGGTCGCTAATGTAAATGTGGGCATAAACTGTGGTTTTATAGTAGCCTGAATGTGTGCAGCAGATGTGCCTACTAGATCACTGTACTGTATAAGCATTCAGTGAAGATTTACTGCTTATCAAGGTAGCGAAAAGACACTCCCATTGGCACAATGCTGGTGGTCAAAACACGATGACTATAAATGCAGCTTGGCAGATATGTTTCTATGGGCGATTGAAGAAGCGTTTGTGTGGAATCGTACTGTACGTATGTCTGTTGTGTGTTCGCTTTACTTCGTGCGTAGGAGTTTGTACGTTCAAGTCACATGTGTGGCCATGCTGTGCTTTGCGTTGTCTCGTGTTTTAAGGTGAAAAAAAATTTCTTTTTTGACATATATTGGCTTATGCAGTAACCACTGGGTGTTGTGGTTCTTGGTTGTAAGCCTCTCCGCGACCCTATAATCAAGAATGCTCCACAAATGGAGTAATAACGAATGCATCAGAAACGCGGCAACCAAACACATGCGGAAAGTTATCAAGCACGCATCACAAAAACACATCACAATGGAAACACAGTTTCTGGTAATATTGATGACATTTGTATACGGCTATTACATGACTTTCAGCAAACATTTTTACAAGAGTACAGTGCACTGATAGCGGCACAGGTGAACTTAAGACGACGGGTACAGGCCAGCGTCAAACCGAGTGGCTTTTCTTTGTTTCTCCTTTTTCGTCTGACTGATACCGCGTAGTGACCGCATAGCTTGTAACAAAAACACGCTGTTATTGCAGCCTGCCGTTATTAGTATAACAAATCGAGTGGGTTGCGCTGTCGCGCTCGGTTGCAACAGCATGCGTGAAGAACCGTAAGCAGCGGAAGGCGCTAGACATAGCACATAGCTGTACGAAAGCACAGGGATGCCGTGACTGCTGCACGGACGCGTTTTGTTACGGTGTTAAAAACTGGATCTGATACTTTGTCTTTGTCTTTGTTGGCTACTATACAGCTGCGACCTGGCGTAACATAATCTGCCACGATGAAGGAGGTTTATGCAGCAGAGCGCTCGTGGAGGTTTCGCAAAACTTCCGTTCCCTTGAAGAGCGCCAACACACAGTATGAATTTCTAACATTTTAATTTCTGACGCTTAGTTCAAAAATGCTCTACCAAGAACTGCGTCTCAGTGCACTAAAATCGACATTCCTGGCCCCCCTGCAGTGATTTCACAGGAAAAATATGCATGAACTGCACTGAAGATGCACCGGGAATGAATAATGCTGAGTAAAGAGAAAAATGTGCGTCGCCTAAATCAAGATACTCCTATTAAACTTCCTCAAACCAGTTGTATGGGGTCGTGCTGTGAAATATTCTGTCACTATAATCAGTATATTTTGATGGAACAGAAAGTCAACAACAATTTGTGATTAATACACCCGCACACGAGGCAAGGTTGCTGTTTTCTCAAATTATGGATGTTCTTTAAGATGCGTAAGCATTTCCATGCCTATCCATCAAGAAAACCCGTCCGTCGAACCGCCTATCAGGTAAGTCGAATCGCTGTAAAGAAAATTAATGTATAATATAAAATAAATTAGAAAAGTATATGGGTGGCGGTAGTGAGTTTGGAACCTACGACCCCAAGCTCAATACCGAGTGTTCTACCCTATGAGCTAAATGTGCACGCTTGCAGTAGGGGAATATATCCGAACCATATGAATATGTGGAGCCGGTGGTAGAAAAAAAAAATGTCAAAGAAGAACAGTTTTTCTGAGAGCTTTGTTGAAAGATTTAGTGATGGTGGAATAAAAGCAATCTCTAGGACCACATATAGCCGGCTTGGAGCATTGTAGAGACCAGGAAAATTCCGATTTTGCGAAAATTCAATGCCAAACACGCCAGATCCCTGATGCGTTTCGGTTGTCGCGGGGTGCACCTTGCGTTAAGGCGTTCCTTCACCGACCAAAATGCCACCGATCTCTGAGGGCTCGTGCGCTTCACGTCGCGCAACAAAGAGAGATAAACGGTTTCTAAGTTGATGAGGATGACAAGAGAGTGCTTTAGCTTGTCCGGTGTTCCGTTAAGCGGACTGTTAAGCGTGGGCGGACTGAGTGTTTTATTTGATGGGGGGGAAGCGTAAACGTGAGCGGTTTGACAGGTGCTGGCACCTCATGGGGCGGATATGAACCACACGAACACCGATTTAACATTGCATCGACCGAGTATGTTCTACTTCGCTGCTGATGTAACTTTTCGGCAGTGGGGAATCGTGACACAATTACTCCTCTCGGAAAATTTAGCCCAGCAAATAAAACGAATACACGTGGTTACTGCAGTATTAGCTCTGTGATTAGCTCTGTGGTCGAGTTCTGCGCCGCCAGGTGGCTGCCCCACTCCGGCCGCTCACATTTGCGCCTCCCGCCCATCAAGTAAAACGCCCAGGCCGCCTGCGTTAAGTCAGACCTTAAGTTATAAAGGGTGATAATTTTAAGTTTTATGGAATATTTCAAGGTGGTCTTGTGTAGGTAACGTAATTCTATTCCTTGAGCTGGATTGTTCAGAGAGGCGGACATTACTTGGACAAAGAATTTAAAACATTCAGCTAATTAACAAAATTGACCAATTATTTCCTCATTGTTGACGTTGCGGCACATTTTGCAATTTACGAATTGTAGCCTGCGAGTTTCCAAGACGCAATCACTTGCAATAAATTTCGTGAATGACACCAGTTTCGAGATCATATTTCCCAAAGTGTGGGATGAAATACATGGGTCTTCCACTTATTTTTATACTTTAATGCGTAGACGAGCCTTCTGTCTGAAAACAATGTGGACCGACGGCGCATTTTTTTTTTCGAAGAGTTCGATTGCGCATATCTCCAAACTGACGTCCTCCTCGAAATTCATTCCAAGTGGATACGCCTGACAACCTCACCGGCTACAATTAGTAGACTGCAATACTGGCCCTAAAGTAAATAATTAGGAAGGTAATTAGTGCATTTTTGTTAGTCAATTGAAGATTTGCTTGAATTTCTCTCTCAAGGATCTATTAGCAATGCGAAGTTAAGCTCAAGGATTGGAATTATGTTGTGTGCAAAAGCTGACTTTTAAAAATTCCATGGAATTTAGAAATTATCACCCCGTCTATTGTAAACACATTGTGTCAATACACAATTAATTTAGAAGACACACAGCGCTGAGCGGAGATGCAAGGGAGCTTGAGACAATTAAGGTATGTTGTCTTGCGTCCACTGTTGACTAGTGGTCATCCAAGTTCACCTTCACTTCAACTCTATTTATATACCCTACGGAAAAATTATAGAGATTATTTTTACGTACCGCCAGTGTATCCTGTGTACTGAGCAGGAATGAAGTTAACTTTTACTTCAACAGCAAGTTAAATCTGTAGACTAGATTTGCCAAGTCCGTCGTCCGTCTCTTGTGATGCTCTCTTCACGCCGCATAGTCAGTGTCAACTTCATTGTCACCATGGAGCGACGGGGAAAAAAAAAAAAAACGTCTCCTTCCTGTCGCCGCCTTGTTGTTGCTTTGATTATATCTACTTCTCGTTTTTACTTCAACTTTGCGGGCGCTCTCATGGTACCATGTCCCTAATATCTCACTAATCCACTCTCATGAAAAAAAAAAAGTTCACGCACCAGCTCTCGGTATCGAACTATTGGATTTACGGCAATATGGAGTCAGAAGCCGAACAGGCTAGCTACTTAGGTGGCACGCTGTATAGGACAATGAGAGCTGGTGAGGGTGTTGTGCGCCACGTAGGCATGTGCGGTGGTGGCGACAGTCTAAGAATGGCGGAGTGCGCAGCCGCTGCTGAAGCCAACGTTGCGCGCATCGCTCACAGTCATTGCTTTGGGTCGAAAGAAACAGGCAATATTACAGTATCCGCTATAAAAACCTGCTGTTTGCAAAGTAAGTGAGTAAGGAGCCTTTTTATTGCGATAGCAAATATGTGGACGCTCTAGGAACATTTGCGCCGTTGGCATCGCCGTCGCGGCGAGGTTCCGCATAAAGTCCAAGGGCGATAAAATCGCCGCCGCGCGACGTATGGTGTATGTGCGAGTGAAAGCCTAGAAGGATGAGCCGGCGAACACGGCTCAATCTCACGTGTAAGAGCGAGGAATACGGGTCGGAAGCGCACCCTCTCCTGTCGCGACCGAGGCAAGGGGGTGAGGCGAGGGGGGAGTGCATCCTCCGGCGTCTGTAAAGGCGGCTGCAGCTTACGGCGTGGGCGTGCGGACGCTGTTTCTTGAAAGCGATCTGCGACGTCGCCAAAGTGCGTGCCCGTGGGGGCAACGTCTTCAAATCGATGTGAGATGTTTGCAGAATACTCGTAGTGCGGTAGCTTCGTATGCGCCGAGCTTTCGACATTTCGTTCGCGTTGCAGCAAGAGATGCACGAAGGTCAATTCTATCGCTTCTGCTGCCGCGATTACTCACTACAGCATTTTGACAGCGAGTTACCGCGGTCATTGACCGAGATGTGTTCATGTTTACCTGTGCGCGTGTGACACCCTGCTTGTTAATTTAGTTCAAACACGTTGGCCAGCTAGTTGGTTTGAATCCATGATAGAACGTGTAAGCGCTGTATCTGTGTGTTTGTTTCCTTCTACTTCCTCGTTCTAAGAACTTCCTAAGGAAGTGTACGCTTGCAAAAATAAACTCGTAAACTGCTTCCCGACACCGTTCCTAGATGACGCCATCCCGTTAAACGCGTTCGGCGTTGTAGGCCAGATATGTATGAAAAAAAAAAAAAAGTGCCTGGACTTCGGCACTTTTCTTTGATAGTGAAGCTGTAGCGAATGTCATCTTGGGAATAGCATCAACATTCCCTTTCAGAAAAGAACGTGCGGCTATTGCTCGGCCTAATGGCAACAGTGACTTCCTGCTGAAAACGTTGCAGAAGGGCCAGAGCTCGTCGGAAAGGTTGCAGACGCCGCTACTTTGCGAAGGTCTCTGTCTCCCTTCCACAGGGCCGTGCGCCTCAAGGCACACCGTGTACGATGGCATAATGCGGCTGAACGCTTCGAAGGCAGACGCGGAGGGCGACATCCTCGTGGACCAAGGCCGCTGTCGCGGAACCTGACTTCACCACGCGAGCTGCGGCGGGAAGGCTTTAAGAAGGGAGAACCCAATTCGCTTCTTTTGTTGTTCACTCGGGTTCTTGCCTTTTTTTTTCGTTCGCGGTACATTTTGCCACGCGCCTTTTATTCTTTGAAGTACATCTTATTTCCTACACGCTCAGAGGCCAGCGCACGTTATCCCCGTCAGTCGCCACCGCTAAGGACGAGGCCGCGTGAAGTCAGAGTTGACAGGGTACGGGAGCGCCATGCACTCTGCGATGTTTGCTATCCGTCCGGCGAAAGATTGCACGAAGAAAAAGCAAGAGAAAGCCATCTGCGAACGAAAGAGGCGCGCTTTGTTTCTTTCTTCCTGATTTGTACTGCGTTCTGTGGCAGGATACAAAGAGCTCTAGACGATGACAGGCTTTCAGTAGCCTTCACCGACCGCGATGATGGAGTCCGAAGCGAAACTGCATCTGGCAATAAAGCTCGCGCTGACATGCAGTGATGGTGTGTTCGTATTACGGGTTTTTTGGTTTTATGTTTAACATTGTTCCACTTGCCCCCCAAGAAAAGAAGGTACAATGCTCGATAACTGCGATTCAGTCTTTATATAGTTATCATATACCACACCTGTTCTAGTTTTCATAATAAGTGTGATAACCAATTGCCTGTAGATTGTTGGGGGAAAAATGACATGTACGTGTAGACAAAAAATACGGATTGTTAAAACTGATGAAAGATCACTCATTTCTCGTCGCTAATAAATAGTTAATTGCTTGTGGCAAATTTACAGTGACACCGAATATATTCACAGGCTAAAAAAATCATAGAACTAGCTAATGTTGCTAACTGAAGGGGCTGATATAGCGCAGTTGCTCATGGATAACCCTGTAATCCACACTACGCCAAGAGGCACACATACACAAGCACAGCCCTATGTTCTTTTTCAACTGTGTGGATTATTGCGAAATACACCAGCAAGATTAATCTATTATTATAAACTCACACTGACGCACGCAATCGTCAAATAGCTTAAATACATAATTGACGCGTCATATATTCCAGCGAAATACAAATTCTGAAAGGCCACACAAACCATTGCCCTCAGTGTCCACTAGATCATCGCTATAGCTCCGTACGTGCTTTCTTCCGGTTGATTTCAATACCTGGGTATACACTAAGAAAAACTGTTCTTCAAGTATCATTGACTGTCCTCAACCAGACCTGCTTATGCGTAATTGGGCGCACATTTCGTTGAAGAAACTTTCATTGCGGCTAACTATAAAGGAAGGGCGAACGAGCGCATATTCATGGCAGACTGCTTCGACGAACCGTAGTTCATAGCGCTTCTATGTGTCGCAAAACGTTCTATCCTTAAATATATTTGCATGTTAAAGCTACTTGAGTATGCACGTGTCACACAGAAAGCACTATACAACTAAGGTACTGCTTCCTATATTCAATATGTCGTGGAAGAAGCCGTAGTTAAGTCGTAAAGCACTCGACGCCTATCGTACACGCAACGCAGTGCAACGTCGAAGAAGCTCTGTCAGTCATCGAAACAAGAGAAAATGAAGTCAAACTAGATGGGACTCATTTCGATGTGGGCGAAATGCAAAAAAAAAAAAAAACACGTACGTGAGCTTGCATTTCGGGTGCGCATTAAGGATCCCCAAGTGAATAACATGAATCCGGAGTTCCCGGCTATGGCTTGCCTCATAAGCATATCGCGATCTTCCCTTGTAGAACCCCACAATTTAGCAACAACAACAACACAACAAAGTTCATTTCAAGATTATGAGGGCATCCCAGTTGCCTGCGACCGTGAAACTTGTGACTCGATAGACGGCCACTTTGTTGTTAAGAGTGCGAAACTTTGTTTTGACTTGTTCGACCCTGTAGTAACAATATGACACAACTCGCCTCCACGAGATCTCCTTTGGACTGTCAAATTGTCCAACTTGCTCCAAATCGCGAGGCTCACAGTCGCCTCATACTCACTGGGACCTACGCGCGTTCGTGCCCCGTGTTAGTGCCCCGCGTTAGTATGTTTGTGAGAGAGTGTATGCACCTTTGTGAGTAGCGCTAGTAGGTACCCACAAGTATTCTGTAATTGATGTCATTGACCACAGACTCTTTTTTTTTTTTCGAATGATCCATACGTCAGCAACTGAGCTGGGAAGTCCAGATCGTGCTATTTCTCTGAACCGTTACTATCTATACACTGGTGCAGCTAAAGAAAGCACGCAGCGGATTAGATTATTTCGAAGCGCTGTTTATGCATCCAATATGCGTACCATTCTCTTCTTAACTAGCCGCGGTTGCTCAGTGGCTATTGCAGTGCGGCGCTGGGGTCGGAGGTTCGATCGCGGATGAGGCGACACCATTTCGAAGAGGAAGAAATGGTGTCCTTCCACTTTGTGAAGGAAGATGACCAGCGAAGCTGTGTATGCGGGCCCTTTAATGGCGAACTGCACTTCCGCCGCAGGTCGGCAGGCCACTGTACTATCTTCGGGGTCGGCCCACATATGGAGAGTGCTTAACGCCTGCTTCACCGCCGAGGGTAGGTCGGGTATTGCACTAATTCGGGATCGGTCCACGTATGGGGAGTGCTTGCTTCACCTCCGCCACGCGTCGACCCGGCATTGCACGTATGTGAAGTTTTCTGTCTACACACGGTCACGATCCTGGGGGTTCGTTGCCTTATATTTTCTAACAATTAATTTATTACGCCGATGAACGGGCGAGCGCTGGCACGAGTGTGTTCGTGCGGCAGTGCCGAGGAGCGCCACTGAGCCAGCTTTGGACGAACACGACGACGCTGGAGACAATAGTGATGATCCTAGCTTATTGTTAACACTTAAAAAAGAAATTAAATTATGGGATTATACGTGCCAAAACCACTTTCTGATTGTGAGGCACGCCGTAGTGGGAGACTCCGGAAATTTTGACCACCTGGGGTTCTTTAACGTGCACCTAAATCTAAGTACACGGGTGCTCTCGCATTTCGCCCCCATCGAAATGCGGCCGCCGTGGCCGGGATTCGATCCCGCGACCTCGTGCTCAGCAGCCTAACACCATAGCCACTGAGCAACCACGGCGGGTTATTGTTAACACTTGGACACGATCCTGGGGAAAGTAGTCGTTAACAGCTTTGCTATAGAACGCTCGTATACATAGATTTAAGAGCACGTTGAGAAACCCCCGGGGATCACATATAATCCGCGGACTCCCACTGAGGCGTCTCATCAACATATCTTGGTTTGGCATGTAAGGCCCCAGAATTTTCTTTTTAAATTCTTATATGCGACGATTCTGTGGATTGGCATACTATCACATCGTGAGAAAATACATCTGTCACTAAATTTCAGGTCAATCACTCTACATGGGGCATTGTTCAGCACTCTAAACAACAGTACTATGTGCTTTCCTCTCCTTTCTTTAATGTTTTTCGCAACGCCATCAATGATTAGTTATACAATTTGCAGAATTCTCAAAGAAAAAGTGTCACATCAGTGCCATTATATATTAAATTTAGGGCTTATGCAAACGGGAGATGGAACCAATATGATCGGCAACTGAAGAGAAAACTGCAAGGGACTGGAACGGTCTGTCTTCCGACGTCACGCACCACTCCGAGGCATATCACTTCAAGGCTGGTCTCGAATCACTGTTTTGCTAAACTAAGCCCAGCCCTCATGTAATACTCCATCTCTGGGGCTTTTGAGGTATAATAAGTAAATAAATAAATAAATAAATAAATAAATAAATATCTTCTGTATGTTTCTCTCACTTCAGAATAAATTGTGATCAACATCTCCACCGAGTGATCCATTTCTGGAAACAGTTGGCATTTCTACTATTCAAGGAGCATTTCCTAATGAATGCGTAATCCATGCTTGGGCCAGCGACGCACTGGAAACCATATAATACGTGCCCCTCTGCCCGGAAGTCATGAAAGAGAGAAGACGAGACGCCACGCCGGCCGCCCAGGGTTACGGAATGACGGAATGCCGAGGCGATGCTCGCCATCGGCGTGGCTCACTTCCGCCACCATTCGCAAATTGGACGGCCCCTCGATCGTCTCTTGCCGTTTCTGGGCGATAGCGTTTCGTTTTTCGCTTCAGGCTCGCTCTGCATTACCCTGGGGATCTTGGTCCCACGCGTTCCACGCCTCCCTCGCAGTCGATTCCCTTTCGCGGTCAGCCCCTCTATCGATCCAGCTCTTTCCCCTTGACCTTGCCCCATGCCGATCAAGGCCCGGCACGTCATCATTTCTTCTTTTAGCCTATGCAGCGTGCACCGCTGGTTGTTCGCCGGGGTGGATTTCCTCGGCGATGCTTGCTACACCGACATTCCGGTTTTGCAATGCCACGCGGGCAGCCGTGCGTCGCCTTTCACGTATACGGCTCTCGTCATCCGTTCCTTGCAATTGTACATGTGTTTTATCGACAAGGTTATATGCACAACGCGCGTAGGTAACCGCTGTATAGGAGGGCGCCCTGATAATGTATTGTTTCGTATTCAAAGCAGAGCGGGATAGTGTCACGTTTCCGATCTTACGTCGTCATTTTTTTCTTCTCTTCTATCGCCGGACACATCTCTCGGTTTTGTTTAGGAACAGGAACGCCTACGCGATCACTTTTTTGGCAGCGTACAGTCGTGAGCACTCTGTCACGCAAGACGTTTGTTTTCTTCTTTGAAATCTGGCATGTAGTTCCCGTAGCTCCTATGCCCTGTATACTGCCCTGCGCCGCGTGAAGCGCCCAAATCGTTACCCTCTGTTGGCATATTTAGCTTGGAAAACATTTCCCACAATTTATGTTATTGTTACCTATTACAGTCTCGGAAGCTCCAGACATTGATATTACATGCTAGCATTAGATGATGTGCCAGAAATTTAAAGGCTAATTTTTGTAATGCGCGAGCACTACATACGGTATGCTTCAGCAGGTGGGAATTTTTTAGATTCTAAGCATTTGAGTGAGAGCATTCCGCACCTCGAGAGGATCGCAGTGATTTCTTAGTTTAGGGACCAACGAGCACACGGGCTAAGGGAACCAGGACAAATGGGTAGGGAACAGCGTGCATGTGCCAGTAAGTCATTGATGGCCATATCTAAAAAAAGAAAAAGAAAATGAGCTTCTTGGCTGAAGGAAGCATTGCTGGAGGGCGACAGTCACTTATCAGGTTTTTCTTTTTTTTTCTTGTGATCCGTAGCTTGGAAGCTTTTTAGTGTAATTTATTATACGCATGTATACGTACTGCACAGCTACCAATAAATAGTGGGTTAGAAGCCAACGCTCTTTCGGTCGTCCCCGTGACACCTCTTCCACTGTTCATTCTGAATTGAATGACCAACTAGACCAATTATAATATCGCTATTCAACCTGGGGATGAATGCCATTCGAGCGGCAGCAGTCACTTTCACTATGAATGCCTGTTTGAACTGGAATGCCTAAAGTTGGCCTAGCTATCTTTTCTTTCTTTCTTTTTCCTTCTTTCTTGTTGCACGATTAAACAGCGGCGAAAACGAAGGCGCATAGTGGAGTACATAAATACTGCGGGACAAATCAAAGGCTGTGAAAATGAGACGCGTCCTTTTTTTATTGCGATAGCAATTGTATGGACACTCCACGCGAATTTTTGCCGTCGTCGTTACCATCAGCGCCGCCGTGAGGTTCCGTATATATTTAGGCATATGCATGCTATAGGCCATGTCATCCTATATGGCATGCGGTATATATGCGGGTTATACTGCCACACCATTCTATCACTAAAGTTGCTAAAACCAGGTCCTACATTCTTGACATTTTGAGAATGGCAGCCCACATGCAATGAGCAAAACGAGAACAAGGTAAAAGCGAGAGCGAACGTTTCGCCAAGTCCACTTATCGAAACGTTGGCTCCCGCTTTTAACTTGTTCTCGTTTTGCTCATTCTATTGAATTTCCGTCTACGGCCTTCCTCGTGCTTTCCCTGGAGCCCACAAACAAATGTAACGAAACAAAACACCGGCAGCGCACGCCTTGCATCTTAAATGTTCTCAGATTTAAATATGAAATGTGCGAAAAAAAATGATAGGCGACCCTAAGCTTTGACTTTGGTGTCTCTTAGTGGTGCTCGCACGTCGGCGTTGGTGTTCTTTAGGTTAAATTTAGGTGAACGCAACGCACGAACCGAACTCGGACGCAACTGTTTTCTATTAATTAGCCGACTAAATATCATGCCACCTTCCTGTGTATGACGTCCCTACTTCCGCTTTCTACTTCCGGGTTACCAGGAATTTCGGCAATGTCGTGCTCACGTGGCGGGTCTCTAAAGTCTGCAATTCTGTGCTTTGGTGTGCGGTAATCAGTGTTCTCTAGTTAATTCTAATTATTCTTGGCACTTAAGCAACTGAACTTGTAGCTAAACTTATGCTTTGATATCATAAATATAATGAAGTTCATTAATTTTGTACGGTACTATTTTTTCTATTCTTTTCCGATTTATTTTGAATTTCGTCCCCGGTCGTCTCAGTGATTTTTAATTAGCTTAAATTATTGCAGACACTCAAGTAACTCAACTTCTGCTCAAACTTCTGCTCTGATATCGTATATATAATGAACCAGATAAATATTATGCTGTACCATATTTCTATTTTTCATTTATTTTGAATATCCACCCAGGTTGTCTTAGGACGTGAACCGGAAGTACTGCACAAGAAATAAAAGTGTCACACGATGTTAGTGCCCCTCATAACCGAGCTTAAACCTGAAAATGATGTAATTTTACTGGCGCGTCTGTGCCTAACTGCCGGGATTAGCCCAGGAAAAAGGTTTGAAACACAACCGTTACAGAAAAGTGGTGGTAAAGTCGCTAAGAAATACGCCGGCTTTAATTAATGAACACAAATCAAATTGTCTGATGGCAGGATTCAGAGGACCCCCAGCCCAACAGTTTATTTTTGGCTTAGTCAGATCACGTTTACTTCAATTTATACTGCCACTACAGCTATGAGTGTTAAGCTTCGTTTAATATCCTAACATGTTGCTATCGTTTTCAATGCTCCCGCCTTATGGCGAAACTAATTTTTTCGAGCAATGGAAATGCGTGAGCAGTGAGTTTTGGCATACTGGTTATATGAGGGAGAAAAGCCTTGATTGCAGGCGCCGACTTAAGAGCAGTAAAAAAATAAATTTAATAATATATTTGTAATAAATAACAAAAGGACCTCACAACGTTCTACTTTCATAGAGGCAATTTGTTGCAATTTAGTTCTAACTTCTTTTTTTTCATTATTGTACGAGTGTTCTCGGTCAGGAGAGCGCTTAAAAATTTTCAAGGTATCAAAAATACATCATTACAAACGGTTCCCTGGCTTAATTAATAAATTCGCAACCTTCCACCCCAACTGCGTCTGTTTGAAAGAGAAGCTTTCTGCTATTGCTCGGGTGATGAAGTTCCTCAGCGGGAAAGTTTGGTTGCACCTATGAAATCTCTATTGCAGGGATCAAGCACAGATCCAAGCACAGATCACTGTTTTTGGGACTTCTGCGTTAAAGTCTGCCGCTCTTAGCAAATGCCTGGTAGAGCAATACTGACGCTCTGGAGAGCACACAGGGTTAAGCCATGGCACGTGTTTCGGTTTTCCTCAGTGCACCTTCCAATCAGCGACAATAGCCATTGCCTGAGACCACCTGCTTCCAGCTCACGTATCAGTCGACTCGCTCATAGCGTACATTCGCCATCTGTCAAGCATCCCCGACCGTCACTTGGCTTCCCTTCAGCTAAGCTTTTCCGACTGACGAGCGTTCACCGCGACAATACATAGTCTGCTCATAGACCGCCGGTCAGCGTTTCACCTCCCCTTTGGTATCTTCGGCAGTCTCAGTTGTGTTTGTCTATTGCAACAATTAGAAAGCCAGTCACTCATCAGCGCCTTTGACGCAGCTGACGTATATCTTATTGCAACAGACGCACGAAGACTGCACGCATATTTATACTGATTGTTCGACTTAGCCTTCCGGCTGAGCGGCCGCTGTGGGCATTCGAGGAAAGTGGGTGACAATGAAACTTAAGGTGCCGCACATAACGACATCCTCGGCGTACTCTCTGTTATCGCCCTGCCATGTACAACAATGTCTCTTGGGTCCAGTCAAGCTGCTTGTGGCAGCTTTTAGCCCAAGAGGACGTTTCTATTGTATACTAGAAGAATTAGTAAAGTTGAAGTTGAACCTGCGGCCTGCATTGCCGCGGTGAACAATGTCATGGATGAACCAACAGAAAAACTGGTGCACAAACAAGGCGCAATATGTTCTTTCAGTGGCTTGGGGGTTGTTATGGAATCGTCGTTGACATCCTCTCTGAAAATGCTGCCATGTCTGCTTTCGAAGGCGTTCAGGCTATTTCAATTCCTTTGGCAAGGACGGACGCTCCAAGCAAAAGAAAGAGAGAGTAAACACTTATTTTGCTTTGGGTAGGGAACCTGCTACAAGAGAACTTGATTTGCCTGCTCCCACATTCACACATTCTTTCTCGAGGAGCACTCAGAGGGTCTCCAATTGCCGTTTATATGCACATTGGCGTTTCTTGATCAGGTATTTCGTCTCCTGCGATAGCTTACTGGCATCCTGTCTAACGGAGTTACCACCGACTTCTATTGCACATTCCTTAAAGATGCCCATAAGATTGTCGTTCATATCTTCAACACTAAGGTCCTCTTCCTGAGTTAAGGCCGAATACCTGTTCTGTAGGTTGATCCGGAATTCCTCTATTTTCCTTTATACTGCTAACTCATTGATCGGCTTCTTATGTGCCAGTTTCTTTCGTTCCCTCCTCAAGTCTAAGCTAAATCGAGTTCCTACCATCCTATGGTCACTGCAGCGCACCTTGCCGAGCACGTCCACATCTTGTATAATGCCAGGGTTAGCGCAGAGTACAAAGTCTATTTCGTTTCTACTCTCGCCATTCGGGCTATCCGCTTGCGGAAGAAGGTATTGATTATCCGCATATTATTCTGTTCTGCAAATTTTACTAATAACTCTCCCCTGCTTTTCCTAGAGCCTATGCCATATTCCCCCACTGACTGCTTCTTGCCTACCCTGGCATTGAAGTCGCCCATCAGTATAGTGTATTTTGTTTTGACTTTACCCATCGCCGATTCCACGTCTTCATAGAAGACTTTGAATTCCTGGTCACCATGACTGGATGTAGGGTCGTCGACCTGTACGACCTTCAATTTGTACCTCTTATAAGTTTCAGAAAAAGACCTGCCACCCTCTCGTTAATGCTATAGGATTCCTGTATGTTAGCAGCTATATCCTTATTAATCAGGAATCCGACTCGTAGTTCTCGTCTCTCCTCTAAGCGCCGGTAGCACAGGACGTGCCCGCTTTTCAGCACTGCATATGCTTCTTTCGTCCTCCTAACTTCACTGAGCCCTATTATATCCCATTTACTGCCCTCTAATAGCACTGCTAGACTCGCCTCACTAGACAACGTTCTAGCGTTAAACGTTGCCAGGTTCAGATTCCAATGGCGGTCTGTCCGGAATCAGGGATTCTTAGCATCCTCTGCTGCGACGCAGGTCTGACCGCCGCCAGGTTCAGTTGCTTCGCAGCCGCTGGGGACTGAGGGGCCGGGGTTTGATTGTTGTGTTCATATAGGAAGGTTGTGGCCAAGTACTGCACCAGGGTGGCCAATCCTGCTCTGGTGAGGGAGTGCGTTACCACTTCTGGTCACCGGGATCAGGCCACACTACAGGCCTGTTTATGCAATTTTATCAACATGCCGGTTGTTTTTCAATCCGGTGGAAAATTGCGCGGCACCGGGATTCGAACTACGCTACTCTTGCACGCGAGGCGGATGTTCTGCCTCGGCGCCACCGCTGCACCTTTTGGGGTTACTACGCAAACAAATGAAAGAGTAAAAGCAGTAGCAGTGCGTTCTTACAATTATTGTTTGAACGTGATAACAATGCGTGCACTCGCCACGCTAGGTTATAGTAGCTATGGTGCTGCGCTGCTCAGCACAAAATCGCGGATTGAATCTCGGCCGTGACGGGGACTTGCCGATGCGGGTGACCGTTAAACGAGAAAAGTCCCGTGTACATTGCATCGTGCGCACCTTAAGGAACCCCAGGTGTTCAAACTTTATCCCTACAGCATGCCTTATAATCGTCAGAGCGCAGAATATATTTTCTCTTTAACAATGGTGGGCACGGGATCTGCAGAAATCGTCCTGTCATCACGTTCAGCGTCCATTTTGTGCTCCTAAGCATCTGTCAGCTGCCTGTTTGTTACTTAGTTTTTTCATCGGTAAAAAAATTTGCCTTCTTACTCCAGATTACACTATTCGACGAAGGTGACTAACACTTCCTTTAAATTGTTATTGAGGTACATACTTATATTTATTGAAACAAGGACTAGCAGGTGCTCGCCAGAGTGCGGATTAAAATTGCTCCACAACCCGTCGCCACACGTCCGTAGCGTCGACGAAAGGATTTTCCTTCCTCCGTGGTTGACTACTGGCAGCGCCTTACCTTCGTTTTGAAGATGTCACCGCCGGCGTTACGGGGACAGCAGCTTATGATTAAAGTCTTAGGAACTGCACCCGAAGTTAGTTTGGGGGCTCATAGCAGTTTCAGGGTGTCGGCGGTGGTCTTTTAAAGGAGCTCCCGACCACGTATTCACTAAACGCTTTTACGCTGGGATAGTTCGAAACAGCAAATGCCAGCCAGGCCTGGTGCCCGGCGACCAGCCACGGGAAGAGGCCACTTACGAGCGTAAGTCTTTTGTGAATTCGGCTCCTGGGGCCGTAAGCACAAAGCTTTTTATTCTTAAGTTCTCTTTGCCATTGGCTGGTCTTATTCATTACCAAAATGTTGATGATGAGGTTTATCTGGGGTTTACTGTTTCAAACAACTTTAGCGTTACAGCACTTTATGAATACGGTCCGTGTAGGCTGTCGTCGTCGTAAAATAATAGTGAAAAGAAAAATAGAGAACTTTGAAAATAGCCCGGGGGTGCCGTTCAAACCGCCGCTTTGATCGATTTTGCTGGCGCACGATCCAGGCATATTAACCATTTTGCTGCTGGTAAATTACACTGGCACACATGCGCCCCGCTCAGTTGATAAGTAGCGAGTAGCGACGCCTCTGTCAGCCATGTATTGCTAGTTATTACAAGTGAAGAGAACAGTGCTTGGCCTTTGTACTAATAATTAAAGAATAATTATAAAATAAGTGTTGGGAGACTCAGTGCGACGGAGAAAATTGCATACATGCTCACCGAAAACCGTATTCAACATTATCCCGCGCAGAAGGCTATAGGATAGCTGTAAGGTGCCAAAAAAAATTTATCTCAAATAGACCTTGCTTGAGGAGCGATGAATGCGTCATCGTCAGGCTTTTGTCGAAGGAAGATCATGCCGCCGCCAAAGTAGGCTGTAAGTCGCTGTCATTTTGCATTTCTCTTCTGTCTAGGCCAAGAAATGGCACAATAGATACTTCGCCACTGCGAGCGCAGGCTAAGCTGACACCTTGTTCGAGAAGGTAGGCGCAGTTTACCTCGGAAGCGGTCTTGTCAAAGCCTGCATCGGTGGTTCGATGTCGGCCGAGGCCGTGCGGCTGCCACAAGGAATGGTTGCTCAAGAAATGTCTTGCGAGATGTCAGGACACCAGCAGCCTGCAACAGCGGTGGTAGCGTCGCAGCGAAAACTCTATGAGCGGAAACTGAAACCTGCCATACTCCCCGAGCAGCACGAACGAAGCCTAAATTCTTAAAATGAATGAGACGGCTTTTTGGTAGGTCACCTCCTAATTTATTGTAGATCAGGCACAATAGCGACATGGAAATAGCACGCACGTGAGACGATGTGCGTTGTCGGATGTGTATTGTATGCCTCTGTAATTGTGCCTGCGCTACGACAAAATATGAGCTTTAAGTGGTCAACAAAAGAAAGGAATATGAACTACGAAGGATTGGAGCAAGCACGAGGCGGTGAGAGGTCCTGTGCCAAGACGGAAATTTCACCTCAGCAAGAAGAATTGAGAAAGCGGTCCAACGAGAATACACTTCTACGGCTCATCGAACGTTTCCCGATAGCTTCCGGTGCCTGGGTGATCCGTGTGCTGCTCTGGACAGGCAGACATTGCCAGTCGACAATAGGCGTATCACTTCAAGGTAGTAAGACGATGAGCAAAACGAGAACAAGGTAAAAGCGGGGGCCAACGTTTCGACACGTGGACTTGCGTTTTGCCTTGAAAAAGACCAGTCCACTTGTCGAAACGTTGGTTCCCACTTTTACCTTGTGCTCATTTCGCTCATCGTCTTGAATTTCCACCTTCTGCCTTCCCCCGTATTTTCTCTTCAAGGTAGTAACTGTGTTGAAATACGTTGAATGTCCCATGCAGTACCAATAGAACAACCTATCGACTCTAACCGGAAGACACACCTCTCCGTGTCCGATTAGCTAACACCTCTGATAAAGCAGGGCTCCCGCACGTCGCCTCAGACAGCTTTTGTTTATTCCTGACCAGCGTACTGAAACGAGCATGTCGTCTTTCACGCAGTCGGTGAGACTCGGCGGCGATAATCCGCTATTAATTACAACGGACTCCTTGTCTGTCGTCCCTGCACGAGCGCTATATCACCGCAACTGTGCGTGTTTCTTCCTCCTTCTCCTAGTCTGCGCATTAGAGATGAAACGTGCTTTGAGTACTTTTTCCTGGGTCGACGAAATATCTGTCCGTGCCACGCGACAGCGACTGATAGCGGTTATTTGAGAGCCACCTCACGGCGCGGCTGTTTCGACACCCCGAGTACCCGGGAAACACCTGGACGGCGCAACAGAATCGATACCATCAGCCCTCACATCTGCCGTGTTCCGTGCCTGGCAGCGGCTTCGGCGCTGAGTCGGCATCGAATTCTAGTTGAAAATCAGCTTGGATGACTAATAGTAGGCAAAACAAGGGTGCATTTAAAGTATTTGCTTATTTATATACCTACATATCGCCCAGTGGTTAATACAGTAGGGGTCAAAACATTGTGAGGTACAGCGGTTATTCAAGCACATACAAAAACCCGTCGTCGTTGCTCAGTGGCTGTGGTGTTGGACTGCTTAGCACGAGGTCGCGGGATTGAAACCCGGCCCCGTCGGCAGCAATTCGATGGGGGCGAAATGCGAAAACACCCGTGTACTTAGATTTAGGTGCACGTTAAAGAACCCCACCTGGTCGAAATTCCGGAGACCTATATTACTGCTTGCCCCAAAATCAGAAAGTGCTTTTGACACGGAGAACCCTATTATTAAGATATAAACATTTAATTATAGAGTAACCAGGGCGAGATCACTTGAAAGCAACACTGCTTCCTAATGTACAAGTACCTTTCGGCACGGGAAAGACGACGAAGCTCTCAGTGCTAGAACGCATCTGTCCCAGCCTAGCCAATTTTCGTAAAATTTTCATCAGTCTCTGGGGCGCTTTCCGCGTCCTGGCTTGAGGCGATGGACGCGGAACGTTCCGTAGGCTCCGACCGCAAGCTCTTTTAAGACTCAAGGCACCTGGTAAACCATTATTGAAGGCTCAACAGAGGCTCCTACTTTCGTAGCCTGTCTGGCCAGAGCTCTACATTCACAAGCTCCTCAAGGAAATGAGGCACCCGATCCAGCACCAGCGAAGACACACAGTTCTACTCAATCACAGGCGACGACTCATCGGATGACAACTTCATGTCGGTCAGGAATCGAAGGGCTAAAACGAGGCTTATCAAGGCGTCATCACCAGCGAGTGCGTTAACCATGCTTCCCCGTAGAGTAGGCATATAAGCGCTTACGCATTTTGAGAGGTTTGTGAATACGGGCCCTGAAAAGTTGGCCTGCATTTTCTTTTCACCAAAACAGTGAAGGGAGAACCTCCGGCAACGTTTTTTTTTTCCTTAACGCCGTCCTCAATTACGGTGCAATGATGGCTCTTTCTCACGCATTTATAAAGGGCCACCGAATCCTAAGTTTGCGCACAATACAGGGAACTCCTGTTCTTTTTTTTTTCTGCTGATGCATTAGTAATTAATTGGAGAAACTTAACTACAAGCGGTATTTATCTAAAACATCCACGTTCCAATCGTACACCTCTGTTGTGGATCCCCGGGACTTGAAACAGCGCAGCATAGAAGAGAATGTTTTTCATGTGATTTCCATTTGAGAGACATGAAAACTATATTGCTGATATGGTATATTTAGGAGTGGTGATATAAGCATTGATCATGTGTCTGATCACATGTCTTCGACATGCCAAAAGAAAAGTTATATAATGAGCGTCCCAGTTTTCCAAGGCTTATACAAACCTTCGGAGCGTTGCACTAACTTTGCAGCCACGAATATACGGGACGGAATAGTCTTTCTTACGTAAGCATGTAGGCGGTCGTGCGGATCAAAAGATAGCTCGAACGTGTGTGCCTAAATAGCGCAACGCCATCGTCTCAAAGTCTACCCTGAAGTTATTATAGGTGAAACGTGCTTTAAAAATTAGAAAAACAGGACGCTCGCGGCAGAGTCCCAAGTTGCAAAGCAGTCGCTTGGAATCGCTTTCCGATCGTATGACATTGCAGTGATATTTTAGGCAACGATTGCGGGGGAAAAAAAGAAAAATCCGATCCAATTTAGAGGAAAGCGTATGCTAATATCAGCGCATAAATACATTCAAAACTTGTTTGAAAAGGAAAGTACATCTCGACGCCTTCAGCGCATATATGCCACTGCGCATGATTCGTAATTTAAGTGGACGCGCTGCAAGCCGTCGTAGTAAAAGCGGTCAGGCAGTACAGTTGCGGCTATCAGCGGCACCAATGTCACGGGTCGTAGTTCAGTAAGGGCGGAATAGTTCAAAATAGACTAAAGTGAATGTCCTTTAGGTGACTTAGTGCGGTGTGGCAAGCGCGATGTGATGTAACTTCCCTTTCCTGTGACAGATGTCAACGAAAGAGTGAAAGTGCAGGGAAAAGTAGAAAGGACACAAGCCCTTGCTCTCAACCCGCACACTTTCTTTGGCGAGGAAAGAAATCTTAAGGTTACTGAGCACGCCTCAGATACGGCTGCCTCAGATGACTCATCAGTTTTATTCCCCCCTCCTCATGCTAGCAATATAAAACAAGCCTTTCATTGAGGTTATATGAAAATTGAAAGAAAGTAAACTCTAGAGAGTTGGTACGAGCGCTTTATGCTGGTATTACTTTCGGCTTCTCGGTTTTTGCACATGTAAGATCGCCGCAAGCTTTACGCAGCCCTCATCACTCAAAATGGCGCCCGCATCCTCCTGGTACTCATTGTCCTATATTTCGCCTGCCGCGGAGCTCGCCACAAAGCGTGTGACAAACGTCATCATGGAATGGCTGCCGAAGCAGACGAAGCAAATGGCACAGAAAAAGTAATGACGATTTATTTGTCGGTGCTTTCGCGAAGCTGTATAAAGGAAGCTATGCAGTACCGTGTAAATCGGCTGCAATCTGAGGCGGACAACTGTTGGCGCAGTAATATGTTCGCACAATATCCTCCCTCGTAACTGTGATTTTATAGCCCGACATGAAAAATTATGGCGAGAATGCAGATATTATAGAACCTATTCCCACCAGAAGCGGCTGCTCTATTTCTTCCACTTTCGTTCTATAGTCGCGTACAACTTAACAAGGCAGGAGAGGCCCCGCGCTGATGACTGAAGCGTGACAGTCGATTGCCTCCGCGGATAAAGAAGTAGTCCAACTCAAAAAGTCGTGCCTTTGAAACGCGTATTTCTACGGATAAATAATTCCCTACATCTCGATGACTGGTTTCGTAGGGCTCTTGTGACGCGAATGCTGCAGCACATGCGAGTTCACGAGAGAAATGTAATATTGTAAAACTTACTGCTGGGCTAGTTCGTCGATAGTAACTGGCGTGCAATAGACGTGCAACAACCACGCAAGGAAGACGACAGAGAAATGGGCATCACTCGAAATTAACATTATTCACAAAAAAGGAGCCTAATATAAAGCCATGTCGCACATGCGCAAACCAGATTGCTTCAGACGTTCATCAAAGGAGACCAGATAAAGGTATTACCAGATACTTTGCAATCTAGTAATCATTGAAAAAATCGATATGCGCCGCAACGCAGAACAAAAGACATATCACTGATGGACATGTCTCTCTTATTTTTAATTTAGTATGCTTACATTATCTCACGCAAAGTAACCCCCCCGGCCTTCTAGAACGCTCCGCGTCGTCTGCTACGGTGCGAATTCGATGGCCGCCGGCGTGTGTTTATGAAGTGCGGTCGCTGGTTTAATCCACTGATCCTCCTTCAGGAGTAGCGTTCTGCAAATAAGAAATTTGAATGTTTGGTTTTAATGTAACGGAAAACAAAACTATGTAGGATATAGCTTAGTTGCAAGCTGAGCGCGAGATTGCAGTTTTGAATCCCGGCTGCGGCGGGCGCATATCAGTGGAGGCGAAACGCAAAAAACGCCCGTGTACTTGCGTTGTAGCCCAGCAAGGCGACATCGGAACGCGATCCTTCGTTCCCGAACGAGCCTTGTGTCACCTCGATGTATACACCAAGGAGCCTCGGTTAGAGCCTCGGTCACATCCTGAAGAGCTATTCACGCCGCACGATCATCCACAGCTATGCACGTATTAGAGTAACAGGGAGCCTGAAAGCAGCGTGGAGGACTCGAGCAAGTTTGTCACCGAGATGCTCGGTGTCAGCCACAGGACAGGGAGCGGTCAAAGCTTTGCATTTTTCGGGTGGCAAACTGTCGACGCCCTCGCGAAAGCGCCCGCGACATGCGAAGAGAAGGCACAGCACGAAGTTTGACAGCTTCGGCGTTGTGCGCGCTGAGGTCGTGTGTGCACGATTTCTTTCGCTGCAGTGAGATACCGACAGTCGAGAAAATAAATAACGAGTTTTCGAAGCGTATGGATCTCCCATCACCGAAGCGACGTGCTGTGCGTCACCTGTTTGCCAAGATCGGCTTCAAGCACTAGAATAGGAGTCGCAACTCGCTGCTTATCGAGCGGTATGACATCACGGAATGATGGAATCGCTACCTCCGTGACGTGGAGCGCTACCAGGCGGAAGTCCCAAAAATCTAGAACGAGACATGGGTGAGGCCGGGACACACACGGTTGAACGTGTCGAGATACAACGTGGTGCAGAAGCGCAGGCGCCAGTACGCTCGAGGAAAAGGCCTGTCAATGGTATGAAACAACTTTCAGGAAAAGGCCAGCGTCTGACGGTGGACGCACATGGGCAGCGAGAATGGCGTCGTCGACGGCCGTTTGGATTTATTCCGAGGCCAAAATAAAGGCCACTAGCACAGAGAAACGGACGGCAATCGCTTCGAGGGATGGTTCAATGACGTTCTGCAGAAGTTGCCAGCTGGTAGCATCATTGATATGGACAAGGCAACTTATCATACCCGGCTAGAAGAGAAATTGCCGATGACGGCCTTGAAGGGAAAAAGAGGCAGAAGTGGTTCATAAGCAAGAAAATCACCTGGGATGAAAGAATGGTGAGGAATCAGCTGCTTGAAACGGTGGTATCTGTTAAGTCACGCTTTCTAAGCTACGTCATATACGACGAAGCTGAAAGGGCCGGTGCATTGTACTCAGGTTCCCGCCGAGAGAAATTTTCGGCTTGTCACTATTTGCCAACCTAGATCTTCCTCATTCTCTTCTAATCCGGTAGCGTCTTCATCTTTCATGAACGTTTCCGACATTGCGGCACGGCGGGGCCAGTAGGCCTACTTGGTTCTTGCACCAACAAAGGCTAGTAAAAGTCCAAAAATGGAAGTGCCTCCTTAACGAAAGGTGTCAGCCAATTCCCGATGACGTCACAAATCCAGTGATGTGCTTGAATCCGTGATGGTGGTAAAGATGGCTGCACAAACATTCAAAAACTACGGAGCCGATGTGAGGGACGTCCGCACCTCGGCTTCTTTTTCTTCCCATCCCAGTAATTTCGTAGCCATTATTTAATTTTACGGTCTGACTCGGGCAAGTAATGCGAATGCAAGCAGAATTATTAATCTTGAATAAATTTTGGAGGGCCAAATTTCACACTTTTGGAGCAACTGTTAAACTTGATAAGAGGTGTGGTGGGGTGTTCCGTTGCGAACATGCACTACACCCATCTTAAGACTGTAGCTATTATCATCGCCAACCAATCTGCTTTGCCGGTTGCCACCTCATGCCAACATCTCCTCTCGATTACGAGAGAGCAAGCAATATTTTTTTGCTTTACTGTGGTATTTGCGGAATCGGAACGATGGTTTTTAAGAGGGGGGCATTGACAGATTACTTGCTTATCTTTCTGGGGAAACAGCTATTCGCCGGCTAACAAATGTTAAACCTTATCGCTCAGTGCAGGGAGCGCCTGCATGTATCGAAGTTTCTCGAAGTTTCTCGAATGTTATCGATGCTTTTATCTGTTTTCGTGCTGTCGTCGCACCTTGTCTAATCTGACTTCATGCGTGACGCGAATTGTGTAGGACTTTCTGTAGGACACGCATGCACGATTACTCGGGAACCTTGGCTGACTCATCTCTAAAAGCCAACGCGCGCGAACCGCAGATCAGATTTCATGATCGGTGACTGTGACCACCGCTATCGTGGTTTCAGTACAACTTTCTTCTCTGGCCACAGATTCGTCCAATACAAAGTTAGTTTCGGCATTCACAGTTTTGCTACTATAGTTTTTACCGTCGCTAGTACATTACAATGCGGCACCCTTTATGTGCACTTCTTACGGCCTGTCTCTTGCACTGATGCATGAACACATGAACAGGGGTAAGAGGCAAATTTACTGCGTAAAGCACGTGGTGCGTTTAGATAATATATCTAAACCTTTATATTGTCATAGGTGATCGGAAATTCTTTAATTTAATATGAAGTTATGGCATTTTACGTGCCAAAACATTTTCTGATTATGAGTGGGATTATGATGGATTATGAAGTGGAGGACTCCGGAAATTTCGACCACCTGGGGTTCATTAACGTGCACCTAAATCTAAGTACATGGGTGTTTTCGCATTTCGCCCCTATAAAAATGCGGCCGCCGTGGCCGTGATTTGATCCCGCGACCTCGTTCTCAGCCGCCCAGCACCATAGCCACTGAGCAACCATGGTGGGTCAACATTTTTTGTGCAAGTTGGCTAATCGCATTGCGCCAACGCGACAAAATGCAAGGACAGAATAGTAGAAGAAAACACAGCGAGAAGGCAGATTGAGAAGACGAAGTAGACAATAGAAAAAGGCTTTAATGACACCGAAGAAGCAGTTCGAAGAAGCTGATCAAAGAATATATATTCAGATGACTTTCTGCGTTGAATCAGTCCAGTTAGGAAAATCGGGAAGAAAAAAGAAATGTAGCTGAAATAAAACTTACAGAAGCGAAAACAAATAAATAAAGATATGGCAAATAGAATAAGCACAAACACTCACAAAAGCACGCAGATATTCATAGACAAGCGCGAGGACTAAAACTACGAAAATTTCAAATGTAACAAAATGGGTGAAATAAAAATATCTACTCAAACACGCAAGAAAACACGCACGCATATGTGCTACACGCCGACGCGGGTAGATAGATGTGTTTGGTCATTTCCAAAACTGCTGTGCCTACCTTGTCGTACGTGTTCTTCTTTTTTTCTTTTTCTGGCGCCGTTTTCTGATCACCATCATAGAAATTTTTAGTAGCAACATCTAACGAGAATCGAAAAGCAGCGCAGAGCCCTACTGTAGCAAAGCATCTCACCGTTACTAATTCAACGACATTCGCTCACGCAGCCCGCGTTAGTAACCGATTGTTAGCATTGCTGGACAGCAATCCGTCGATGGTGCTACACAACGCTCGAACTACGCTGGTAGACACTCGGCCCTCTTACAATACTGCTGCCAACGATCGCTTGCTCGTTGCGCTGCCAGCAATGCAGTGCCAGCAATGTGTGCATGCACTGGAGGTTGCATACGCACATTGCTTTTTCTTATTTCTCCTGCGAAACGTTTGGCTGCATCGCTTCACCATCTTCGATAAAAAACGCAGCGACACCGTACACGAACACACCCGACGCTCGCAGTAGCTGCCAGACTTAAGCAACTTTTTGCCTCGCAACTTCACTTTGGATCAAAGCAAAACACAATAGAACAAACGCGCAGCGTGCTTGTTTGCAGTGACCCGCCGTGGTTGCTCAGTGGCTATGGTGTTGGGCTGCTGAGCACGAGGTCGCGGGATCAAATCCCGGCAACGGCGGCCGCATTTCGATGGGGGCGAAATGCGAAAACACCCGTGGGCTTAGATTTAGGTGCACGTTAAAGAACCCCAGGTGGTCGAAATTTCCGGAGTCCTCCACTACGGCGTGCCTCATAATCGGAAAGTGGTTTTGGCACGTAAAACCCCATAATTTAATTTTTTTTCGTTTGTAGTGGTGTGTCGCCGCGGGATACTGTTTTCAGTCGAAACGTAGCGCAACGTCACCGATTTTCGCTGCCATCTTTCTTATCGCATGACGGCTCGGAACAAACGTACGCGGAAAATTGTGCTACCTAAGCTCGCAATAATATTTCCTCCATGATAGACCTCCGCCAACAGTTTGGAAATTCACTCTGACCAGGCACAGACGCACACAGCCGACGCGACTCGGCCCAGTTCGAAGCGCGGGCGGCCATGTTCTTCGTCGGCGGGGTCAGCGCGCCCGTGCGCCTTATGACGTCAGCCTGGAGGGCACGCCAATTGGTGGAGGCTCGTGCCGATTCCCCTTTGAGGGGAAAGTGCCGCTGCCTTCTAAAGTTGTGCCCGACTGTAGTTTAGTATTAAGTTTCTTTCAGATCGAAACGCGCTGAAACAAAAGCATCGCATTATATCGAAGCGACTGACACGAGGGGATGCGAGAGCCTCGACTTTATTTTGTTTGTCACAACCGCCCGGAGAAATGGATAATGACGCCATAGGAAGCACATGGGAAGTTACTTGTTATGTCTAATTAAAATCTGCAAATAACAAGGGAAAGAGAAATGAAAGTAGGGGGGAAAGGTAACTTGGCGCCCTGTGAAGCCGAGCCTCCTCTTCCGCATTAAGCACATGGGGCGTAACCAATGAATCTGCGGTGGCGGTCATTTTCTCGTCACAGAACTTTACAATTTCTCCACTTTTTTCATGAGCACATTTCTTCTTCCCATGCTTTGTGGCAGGCATGATAGGAAACGAAAATAAAATAATGGAGTGTTGAATAGATGCTTGGTGTCTTCAGATTGATTTGGGGTTAGTGAAATCTTGATATCTGGCTGTCCACTTTCGGACGCCTTTCGTCAAATTAAGGCAATTTTAGGCCTTCTAATGTACTCAGAGCAACAAAAAGAGCGTCAAGATTAAGCTTGGAACAACAACAACAACAAAAAAAAAACTACGAAGTTATCCCAAAACAATGCACCCAGTAATAATAATGCGTAATTAGCGCGAAAAAGTCGAACTGAAACCTAGATGCATTCGTTAAAACTGCACGCGCCCAAAACCGGAACCGAAGGTGTGGCTTTACGCAACGAAAAATATAGGCGGATACCGCAGATAGCGCAGTCAATCACTAAAGCATATGATACATTTATGCGCCCTATAGGCGACCTTTCCTTCCTTCGATGTCAACCGCCGTTGATTCGCCTTTCTTCTTTGTGTAAAAGAGACATTAAGATTTTTTTTTTTCTACGACATATTTATTCTGCGTACTGGTTTTGTAAAACATGTCTGCACGGAGCGAAGGTTTGCAATTATTATAGTTGAGTTGAGGGCACAATCCGTTCCTTTTCGGAAAAGCTCGTCACATTGGAACACTACCTCATATATACTCTTGTGGATTACTTCGCCAAAGAACGGCTTTGTTGAGGCCGTCTAAACACAAAAACGAAAGACCCAAGTTAGCAGTGAACCGTATTAACTAGGGGATTGCAGCCGCGAGCTCGTTTGGTTCGTTCTCCGTTCCTACGGCTCCATATTTGTGCTCGAACTACTTGCACAACGTTCAACCATTGTTGCAGAAATGCTTGCGTAAATGCACTGTGCGCGTCGGTCGAGGATTAATTATTAATAACGGTGAGGGAGCATAGGCCTATAGGTCAAGTAAACATGTTTTCCAAGCCACGTCGGGTGCGCTGTCGTGTGCGCGTCTGGTCCCTCTATGCTGACGTCCTAATCACGGGCGACCTGGCGTTCAGTGTAAGCCCCACGTCTTCCACGCTTTTCATTTGCATTACACACGCGCCGTGCCAAGAGCAAATCTTGTCGGGACGCGACTAGAATAATTGTTTACCTAGCGCGCTGTGCAGCTCATCGCGCTCGCCGCTCTATTTAATGGCGGGTGACATGCGCGAGGCACGAGACACGCAGTTCTGTCGCAACTGCTACGCAAATGAAAGTTACGTCCTTCCAATCTGTGGCTGAAACAACACACCTAAATGGAAGGTGTCCGGCGGACGTGTGTTCCTTTTATTCGCAGCCATAATACAGGTATTACAAGCAGCACTCGTATTCCTGGTTCGCAATGTAGTCCATCCGAGACGCCGGTGGCTCTACTTTTATCGTACGCAGCAGAAAGCGTCTATCCAGGTCTCGTTGATTGTTTAGAAATCTCTACGTTTCCAACGGCAGATTGCATCCGCTCATACTGTATAGACGATAGAAATATCCGCAAGTATATGTGGTTTCAAACTCAGATATATAGTTCTGAAATATATTAAAAAAAATAGCAGCTGATTCCGTGAACACTACTACACTGGAGGCCCAGTCGCACGCAGTGATCGAATTTGTCTGCTATTCTTCGTGGGACCGAACGTCCAGGTGATTAAGGCCAAATGGCGTTGTACTGCGTAAATTCGATATATCGTATGACCTTCTGCACATGACAGTCTTCTCGGTTTTTCGATGACGACGTGCCACTTCAGGTTGTTCTGCCTGCACAACATCATCATTCATCGTAAGCCCCCAATTCTTCAAAGAACATGAAGAAAGCATTAAGCAACTTGTGCTGTACACTTAGCTTGACCGCGCGTTCTTGTAATTCATGCAAATGGCACGCACATCTCACAGCACTTGCTGCATGCTGAGCCTTGAACCAATGTACAGCAGAGCCTAGAATGAAATATTCGCTGCAGCGGATGTGTCTTAGTGTCGTCAGGAGGAGACAGTCATCAACGACAGGGTCGCCGTTGCCTCACACTGATGGCATTTCCCATGAAACGCTCTGAAACTTTGATGATCTTGCGACCCCGGACGAAAAGCATTACGGGCGTTAGCAGCTTGTGTTCTCAGATCTGCACGCAAGGGACTGGGGGAGCCAGACATTCGCTGAGTTGATTGCATTAGGAAAGACACAGTCGTTGGCACAGGCATCTTTCTTTGAAAACGTCAACCATGACAACAAGAAATGAGCAATTGAGCTCAGAGGGGCATGGAACTATGGCATGTAACGTCTTTTTTTTTATTTCTTGCTTATATGGTTAGATTTGTTCATAATATAGTGTTGTATGACAAAGCGAATTATGCGGGTACCTTCTGAAATTTTACAGGCAATGGAATATGGGATTAGCAAGAAAATATTTCCAAGGCCGCACAATCGTGCTTTTGAATCTTTCGGCTGACGAGTGCTTCTGGAATACCTAATGATGTATCATATTTTTTAAAAAAAACAGCAGCTTTTTGCCTGACTTCGGCACTATTTACTCTGCCGTATATTTACTTGCGCTACTCGCGCATATAATGTAACTAGTACATTGTTTTTGAAGACGCGGTCGGATATTCAGCAAGGTTTGAGGTTGCTTGATTGTTCTCTTTGTTGTCGCAAATTATTACGAGTAATTTCTTATTCCATATGTGTTGCAATGTGAAACGCACTCTCTTAATTTCAGAGTAGTCACATTGCCGTGCGACGTTCTGTCCTTGGTGCATTGCTTCTGTAAAATGTTGTTGTAGTGTGTACTAATGTAAAGGGGCTGTTGAGGTGAGCGACATCTGTAGGTCTTCTGTACTATCGGTATAATCAGAATTAGTGAAAAAAAAGGTTGTCAAAGAATAAAGCCGAATTCTGCGGCACCTCCGGTCTTGTACCCATTTGGGTGTTACTCGCGCGACGAAGATGATCACAAATGGTCGCGTTGGTCGAAAAACGACCAATTTCGTGATGTCGCTCACTGAGCGGTTTTCTAGCTGCACGACTGGAGTCGCAAAGATGACACAACGCCAAGCGGCGCAGGAGAGGGACGTTGGTATACGCGGACGCTGATTTTACTTGGCTATGGTGATGCGAGCAGACGCGAACGTCACCAATTACGGGACACCTCACTGTGTTGGGCGACGGGCAGGTCGCGCTTGCCGGTGTGTGCTCTGGTTGCCGTAAGTCTTGCCCTAATCGCTAGTCGCTGTCAGTTCGCGCGGCTCCTATCAATCTCCCGGTGTGAATGCCACCTTAATGTCGTGTGTGTGCGCTGCTATAGCTGGGCATTTTCTCTTTATTTTTTTCTCCTAGATAACGCCTGATGTCATTATAAATCTGATTTGTCGCGGCCACGAGGGCTGCTGTTGGACGGTTGCGGAGAGCACCAAATAAATTTTTAATGGCTGGCAGAAGAAATTAAGAAAGCTAACGACATGTCGTGAGTACATATATCAGGCTTTATTTGTTCCTTGCATTTAATGTGGGGAGGGGACTGCAGCTTTTTCGACTTTCTCTCCTTTTATTAGTTATCCTTCTTTCCATACGGACCTCCGCTGCTCCGCAGTTTCCTTAATAGCTCGGGGAAACGAGTCATTTGCAGGCTTAACGTCGGTTCGGAAATGCAATCACAGTCCTGCGTACCGAGAAACTTAAAATAATCAGTACGAATATCAAGTTACATTTTGTCAATTCTAGCCACATCATTCGTGGAAAGGAGCCATCTTCTAAGGGGCCTTCTATCTACTACTTCCGGAACAAAATACCTGGCTGCCGAAAAAAACGTATAATTTGCGCCAGCTTTTGCTGCTTTTAACAGAACACGTCGCCCACGCAGGATTCTTTTCATGCAGGCGCCACTTAATCTTGCTACCTTTCTAATTAGAGACCTCTAATTGGACGTCGTGATCCTTGGTTACGTTCACTAGAGCGAATTTGTCTCTCAGGTGCAGGATTTTAAGCAGACTGCCTGGAACACGACCATTATACAAAGGGAGAATTTTAGTTCTTGTGCCTTTTTCCTTGCGGATACATTTTCTTTTTGGCTAATTATTGAGGCTTTTTGTATATGTTAGCAGTAAATGGGGTGAGGAACGTTTTTACTCTGTACGTGTGCCTGTGGGCTGAACGTTCTTATGGTACCAAAAAAAAAAAAGAAATTAAACAGTGCTTGGCAATCAAACCGGAGAATTATGCATACGAGTTGGCCACCAGAATAGCAACCTTTCTTTCTCTCCTGAGAATGGGAAGCCTGCCTCTTTGGCTTGCGAGAAAGGCAGACCTGCTGTATAGCAGCAGTTTGCTGGCACAGTCGGCCTTGAAAAATACTGCCATTTCGTCAAGGTCACAAATGTCCTACGCGTTCGCTCTAAATTATATAACCCCAGAAACGCAAAACATGTATGTTCGCAGTTCTTGGGTTAGCTTGTTCGTTTTTCTAGTTTTGTAGTAGAGCTTGTGATCGCACAAACCTGTTTTTTTACGTGGGCAGTTTACGCACCAAATATAAAAAAATTTGAGAGAATTGAAGAGAAAAGTAATGCATAAGAGTGTTAAAATTCACGCTTTATTCAATTCGCTTTTGTTTTCGGACTTATTGTTCCTGTGACTTGCAACGATAGATTTCTCAGGCTTTGCGTTCTTTCCGTAACCTGTCCATTTGCGTCTACTTTGATAGCACTGGTAAAAAAGCAAATAATAATAAATAAGGTACGTGCCTTGATTTTTCGGCAAACAATGCACTGACACAAATTCGTGAAGACACTCGCGCGGGCTTGGAAAAATCGAATTACGCATCCCGTTTTTTTTTTCATCACACAGCTATACTCGCACTCATAGGCGCAAGGACACGCTTTGGCTGTCATTCGTTGTCTCTCCCAAATACGCACAAATATTTTAATATGTTTGAAATATTATAGCAGCAGGAGGCTGCGCGTCAGTAGTGTTAGCATTGCAAAACATTTTAAGGTCATCAACGTATCGCATCAATTTTACAGTGCTCGTCTGGCTGAGCTTAGTTCTAAGATTGCGGTCATAGCTGGCCAATACGGACGTGTTATTTCCGAAGCTTTCCACATTCATAATAGTGGCGAACCATGTGTAAAGCCTCGCCTCCATTTCCCTCCTTCCGACCCACCGTGGTTGCTCAGTGGCTATGGTGTTGTGCTGCTAAGCGCGAGGTCGCGGGATCGAATCCCAGCCACAGCGGCCGCATTTCGATGGGGGCGAAATCCGAAAACACCCGTGTACTTAGATTTAGGCGTGCATTAAATAACCCCAGGTGGTCCGAATTTCTGGAGTCCCCAACTAATTGCAATTTTTGCCCCTGCGCATGCAGAAGTCTGTTGATTCTGTGCTCCGAGACAGCGGTGGAGTATGTAAGTGCTGACTGAAAGAATAAAGACACCTGGTTGTTAGTCAGCGCTGGTGTTAATGTAACGTTAATGTTAATCATGCGTCCTCTCTTTGTCCTGTTGTTTAGCGCTGTTTATTGCTCTTAATCATGAACCAACCAGTCCAGATGCATGCTCTTCTCCTGACTGAGGCTAGATTTACAGATGAAGCCGCACGCATACGCTTTCTGTTACCCGAAGTTGTTTTACACCTGCAATAATGTGCCAACTTTATTTGAAACATTGTTAGAAATGTAGGACTGATGAGCGTCGGACCTTCATTACAGAAGCTAACAGTGTCAAAACAGACCGGCACTTCAAGAGACCAATGTAAAAAATTATTAATTAAATTTCTTTTTTTTTTTGGAGCGCGGGTCTTAGGCGCCCGTTCCTACCGTGAGCGTCAGCGTCGGCGCCCTACCTCGTAGCGGAGCGAACAAGCGCAGCCAATAATGAGAGCAAACCTCCAAATTTCCTCGAAAACTAAATTCGATTATTAACACAACTCTACCCAAGGTTGCTCTGCGAGTGCGTGGTTACAGGTAAATTGTAGTAAAGGCAGGTGTAGTGCGCTGTTAAGCGCTACTACTGCATTGTCGTGCTCGGGGCTCTGTATAATTGTCCACTTAGGGCCGCATTTGACCCTGTTGCTTTGCTTGGTGTTCCAGCATCGGTTTGTTTTGCCGATTACAAATACATATATTATTCAGAGTGCACAGACATCGACTGCACAGCAAGAAGTGCAAACGACAACATCGCTGCAGCAGTACTTCGATAAAGGGCCTTGAGTATTCAGATACAGTCTTGTCATTTGTTGGACGTGTTGGTAAACTGACTTGGAAAGCATATTTAGCGCGAGGAAACTTGCTGGCGCTAAATATGCTTTCCAAGTAAGATACAGTCGTTTACTGGGCGAGAGTGGTTCAGTGCGCTGCTGTAGGATCAAAAGCAATAGTGAATTCGCATGCAGGTACGAAGATTCAACTGACGGAAATCAAAACAAGCCGTCACGTCAATAGTTTGAACGTTTCAATCCTTGAAAGAGTTTTGGGGTTTTACGTGACAAAACCACGATTTCATTATGAGGCACGCTATAGGATAAATTTTGACCACCTGGGCATTTTTATCGTGCCTCCAATGCACGGGACACCGGCGTTTTTGCCTTTCTTCCCGATCAAAATACGGCCACCGCGGCCCGGTCTTCATCCCGTGACCTCGCGTTTAGCAGCGCAGCACCATAGCGGCTAAGCCACCGCGGCAGGTGCATAGGTATAGGAAAGTTCCTTTAAGGTTGGCAGCACTGGTGACAACACAATGATAGCGAGTAAAGAATGCCCATGTTACAACCGACGCGGCAGCATCTGTACTGACATGTGCCTTTTGATGACTGACCACTGCGCATGCGCAACTTGCACGAGCTTGTATATGTATTCGCGCCTCGTTTCATTAAAATCTTGTGGAAATCAGCTCTTCGTCTCGTCTCGTTCGTCCTCGTTATCTGCTCGTGCTGTTAAATTCATTATGAATCAGCAATGTGTCTACTCCAGTTGTATGTCATGTTCATAAAAGATATGGAGCAGCACTCGTGTCCGTTTCCCGTTTATTTGTGTGAGTTTCGTGTGTAGCCGTAATACGAGTCAGCAGTTACCAACGACCGAGTAAGCCAAGACTTACTCGTCTAATGCCTCACTAACTACTTAGCCTCATTCCCAATACCGCTTGCTGACTTGATGTATGATACAGTCACAAATGATTGCATGTGCTATAGGAAACTGGCTATACAGAAAATATATTTTGGCGGTTACATAAGAGGTAAGGCGTTTTCTCGGTGATAGCATGTCAATGCTTCGTCTCCGGTGTACCTTGTGACGTATCAAACGTAATATTCTGCTTTAAGGAAAACAATTCAATCTTGCAGAGAATTCATCGGAAAAAAGTAGTTCGGCGCTACAAGAAGTGCCTTTCATAACATGATTGCCGGGCATATATTTCGGTCGTATTTACACACCATGTCTGGTGGAATTAGTGCTCTGTCAGAAATGAAAAAAAAAAAAAAAAAACATCATTTCCATTATCTTGTTACTGAGAACGTGACGCAGAGATGCCACACGCCCTCTAGCAGGTGTTCGAATAAGTAGACAAGAATGAATGTGCAATACGGAAATAAAAGAAAACGGTGACATTCAATGACGTTAAAAAAAAGAGAAAGAGTTCACCGCATAGCTGAAGATCCTTAGTGTATTTGTGCTCATTATTGTCCACATGACCTCACTGTGCGCTATGGAGGCCAGTGGTGAGTTCATGTTTAACGATGTTGATGGTGTCTGGAGGCGCTGTTGACTTGATCATGCGCAAACACGCCAGATCGCGAAACTGTTTTAACTACAGAACTATAGGACCCTTTGGGCGTCAGATGTCTGTCGCATGACTTGTATAAAGGCTTGCTCTCACTTACTCCGGAACGCTTGTACGAGAGAAAGTTTGTCAATTCGCTTCCGGTGCATGCTAAGGTGGCTGAAAAGTTTATTTGGCGCGCCCTTATATCATGGTTGCAACGGTTCAACGCTGCGCAGGTGACCCTTCGGGCGCAGGCGACGGTGACGCACCAGCGCAATCCGTGGTACCTGGCCCGATTCCGGGGCCGCAGCGCCCTGCTGTCGACGGCCCAGCTGGTGGCCTCGCTGGCACTGCTGACGGCGCCGCACTTCGCTCTTCTGCTGTGGGAAGCCTCGACGGGCCGCCGCACTCCACCGCTGCTCGGCTCGGCCACTACGGTGCTGCTGTGCTGGAGTCCGTGCGCGCACGCGTACGTGTACGGTGTGCGCAGCCGGGCGCTGCGGCAGACGTTCAAGGACCTGATCCGGAGGCACGTCTACCGGCAACAGGTATGCACGTTCACCAACGTGAAAGAAAGCGAGGATGACAGAGGACTCATTCTGTATGCATAAAGGCAGAAAGGTCGACCCAAGCCTATGCGCTCTAACCTGTCAATCTGACCCGGGGAAAGACCAAAAAGAGACGGGAGGGGGCGGAGTGGGATGATGGCAATAACAGGGGCGCTACCAATGAATGTTGTTGACACAACAGCATACTTGAGTCGCTGTCTTGAGTCCAGTGCTGCGTCGAGCAGAAATTTGTACCTCGCCCTCACTGTAGAGTGAACAGTGATTGCGGAAAGGCGCAGAGGGGAAAGTCTGAGCCTGGCTGGCTACTCTGCTCTTTCGAAAAGCGAAAGAAGACAGAACGATCAGCAGCAGTTCGGTGGAAGCGCGTCGCTCTTGCTTACAGGGCTCGGGATGTACGTTGAGGTGGAAATAGCGGGCGCTCCGAAGGAATTAAAGCTATTCAAACAATAAAAGAATGGAATGTCGTGAGCGGCGAGAGTACGGATCCAAATTTCTGCTGGCCGCCTTCTTGTTAAGGAGCAGAGAGGAGCATAACACAGCAAAAAAAGTGATTTTGTCTCGTTGTGGAGTAGATACTAACACATTACAAGACATGCGCAGGTGTATTTCTTCATGCACAGAGTAATTCCTCTTCTTCCTCTTTATTTTTTTTCCATACACCTTAATGCCATTATTCGGTGTAATCAGTGGACAATACGGAGCAGAGATCTCTGTCAAGCAAATGTCTTTAGTCTCTGTCTCCATTTTAAGTTTCAACATTCAATGGATGGATGGATGCAAAACTTTAATAGGGTCCTGAGGTACGCGGCTCAGCGCGCTGCGGGCCGCTCCCACGTTGGGACAGTCAGGCCTTGCCCGACCGCCGCATCGTGGGCCCTCTGGACAGCCCATAGTTGCGCCCCGGCATCGGGGCTCAAGAAAATTTTAATTTCAACAAATTTCAACAATTTCAAGCAAATTTTCATTTTCAACAATTGCACCGCACCCCCGTGGTGCAGGTATGCCGCGAGGTCGCCCGGCGTGTGTCCGCTGCCAACGGCGGGACGCCCGGCCGACCGAAGCTCATCCGTCGCTTCTCGGCCCCCGACGGCCTGGGCTCCTCCTCTGTGGTCGTGACCAACGCGCGTCGGGCGCTGCCCCGGAGGGCGTCCGAGAAGTGCATGCTGCTGCGCTCGGGCAGCAGCAGCCTGACGGGAGCCGGCAGCTGCGGCATCGGTGGCGCGGGCGCCGCCGTGCTGTGCGCGGCGATGCCATCGTCGGCGCCCTCGACGCGCCGCTCCTTGCTGATGCTGGAGCCGGCGACGAAGCCCAGCAGCCGGGCCTCCGTGTTTCCCCTCATACTGGAGCACGGCCTCAGCGAAGAGGACGAACGAGGACCGCTCGGAGGTGGCCTGCGGACAGACGACGATGACGACGACGACATGTCGCGGTCCAGGTCACCGCCGTCGAGGGCCACGCCCGACTCCACAGACACGAGGTCAGTGCGCCCGTCGGTGAAGCCCGCCCGCTCCGTATCCTGGCAATACAAACTGGCACGAGGAAAAATGAACTGGAAGGCGTTTGCATATTTGCACGCTCATTACTGTACCTGACGTCAGCGTGCTTTGAGCTTTTTGCATGCTGAGCTGCGCCGCCGCAATGTCGTTCCTAAGCTTCTCTTCTTTTTTTTTTTTTTTGCAGTCATGCTCCGGAGCACTAAGGAACAGTAAGCAATACTAACGCAAACTAATGCAGAATATAAGCAGTATGTGAAGCTGAGGTAAAAAAGAAAATGCGTAACTTTTTTTTCTCATGTTGTGATGGTAGCAGCTATATCCAATCAGGATTATTCCCTTAGTGCACTCTAGACTGTCCACATGAAAGAAGTAACCTCGTTTCTGTAGAAAGCTAAACCAGAAACATTTTCAGGCTCGAAGCAAGAATCTGTACAACCTGCATCCTTATATTGTGCGCCAAGAAATGGTTTAGTTGCTTCCCGTATTATGACGGGACTGGGAATCTCTCTAGGTGAGGTACTCAGACTGATATGCAAGCTCTACGTTTCCAGCAATCTCACGTCACTCCTCCTCCTTCCTGTTGTGTGACTCATGTCCACTTCTTCCATATTGTAGAAGCCAAACTACTTATGTGCCATTGGCCACAAAGCAGTGCAGCATTGTAGCAAAATGCCACAAATGCCGGAAATGTCACTCTGTATGAGTGAGGCTACTCGACGCGTCTTCTTGCTCACACTTCCAAGCAATGCTATGAAGAAGAGAATAATTCATTGCCATTCCATGCACTTGGATTGGCTCCGAAGCGGTCGCGTCCCAGATCACGCGGTCGCAGCACTCCGCTAGCTGAAATAAAATTAACCCCTGCAAACTTCTTGACATTATATAAAATCCCTACTGAGCTTCTAAAGCTTTCAGAGAACTTTGTACATTAAAGCTAGTTAATGTAAATGTGAACTTTTCTATGCTCCGTATAGTATTATTCTCTTTGGGAAAATAAAGCACTAAATGGCTACTGATTTGAGCCGTACGTATTCTGTTGCACCAACACTAGAATAAATAAAAAAGGACGTTTCTGTGGACAAGGCAAACACAAAATTAGTGCAAAAAGTTAACATAGAGTCAAGAAATTCCCAGTGGGTACCCTGTGCTGCGCAAAGCAGGCAAAGGTGGCAGAACAGGAGGCTGTAAGAATAATGTCAACGTAGAATTGGGCTCGGAAACTCTGATACTGCCGTCGGGCGCGCAGCAACCCTCGTAACACATCAGAACGCGACATTAAAATTTGCAGAGAGGACCCTTGGAAGTTATCCGCTTTTGCAACAAAGGAGGTTGGTTCCTTTTGGTGGTACACACTGAAGAGAGACGTCTCGGCCCGGCTTATTTCTTTTTCCTGTATAGGTGCTGAAGCATGTCCATTCGAATGACACAAACCACTAACGCTACCGTGGGTACAACATTGCGATTTTCACCGTGGCACTTCATGCCAACACAATTTAAAGCGACTCTAAGAGGATATACTAAGTCAAGTTAGATGAAACATTTGCCTCCTGTAGTAATGAATTCTTTGGTAGTAACGATAGCAGAAGTTCTGCAACCGAGATAATGACGAAGAAATGGAAAGTCCAAGTGGTGACACCTGTGGTGAACTAGAGTACTACTTCTTTCATGTGACCTCGGCGATTCGGGCGGCTACCGCTGCCGGCAACCAGGGGGCCGGAGACGACGTGTGTATGAGCAAAGGGCAAAAAAAGAGAGCGGCTGCACTGCGGACACTGAAATGGGAGGAGCAGGGGTAGGAGGCAAGTGGGAGGCGTAGTGTTTATCCAGAGCGAGCCGAGCCAGGTGGTTCGTGGAACACCGCCGGTGCCAGTTGACAGAGCGGTAGCTGATTTGCAGAAAGCGGCAGAAGGCTACGTGGAGATCAAGACAACTTCACACTTTTGTCGCGGGTGATTCAAATTGAGGAACGGCAGCGGGTCTTTCAGTGGCAATTGTCTACGGAACAGAGTCGTATATTGGCGTGAAAAAGAAACAAAATAAAGCGATACAACGATGGCCGACTAGACAGGAGATCTGTCGATCTAACTCAACTTAACATTTCCCTCGGATGTCCCTTTGAGTTGCTTAGTAGCCCAAGCCTTTAGCCGTGGAAACCGCGATATCACCGACGTATCTCTTGTCGGTTATGTGCGGCGATAGCATGCGCACGCCAATCGTCTCTGTTCACTTCCTGACATTACTACTCCATTTCGTGGGCTATCATCCTCCCAGGGATATGATTTAAACGAGGGCTTAACGTTTCGTAACAGTGGTTACTCATTCTGTTTCGCTATGCGCACACCGGAGAGGAGGAACCCGGAGCTATTTCCGTTGCACCGACAGTATAGCTGTTCGGCTATGGTGGGAATGATGGACAGTGCGTCTTTATGTCTAAGGAAGGAAGGAAAAAGTGGAGAAGGAAGGCAGGGAGGTTAACCAGTTTAGCCTAACCGGTTTGCTTCCCTACACATGGGTGCGGGATGGGGGGATGAAAGATGGAAGGAGAGAGAGCACATAACACAGCAAACACATCGTCAGTTACAGTCCGTCACTCTTGCGCGGTACGCGACATCACTGTCACAGCCGCTTGTCCAAGCCCGTATCCCTCATAAACCGAAGCAGTCCCTTCGTCACCTTCAGCTGCGATTTCTTCTGTCGGCGATATGTGAAAATGGTTGCAACTGACAATGGTCTATTGTCCAGGTGCGCTAGAACGGAAGCCATGGACTGTCTCTGAACATTATATTCAGGACAGTCGCACAGAATGTGTTCCAGCGTCTCCTTGCAAAGACAGGCATTGCAGAGAGCGTTGTCGGCCATTCCAATGCGAAACGAGTAGGATTTCCTGAAGGCCACCCCTAGCCATAAGCGATAAAGCAGGGTGGCCTCACTTCGGCGGAGTCCAGTTGGCATACACAGATGCATCAATGAGGGCAGGTCGTGTTGATGATTGCTGCGTTTGGTCTGGCTGCTTGGTGTGCACCACAGAGAGAGCGTGATCTCCCGTGCAAGCACTTGAAGTCTGCTGGTTGCGTCGGACCGTGAAAGTGGTATGGCCTCTTCCTGTGTGCCTTCAAGAGCTGTCCGAGCGGCTTTATCGGCGTCTTCATTTCCTATGACGCCGCAGCAGTGACTTGGCAGCCACTGAAACTTCACGTGATGTCCTTTCTCATGTGAGGTATGGAGTAGGCATCTAAGATCGAGCTCGAGCTGTTCGAATGGCCCGCGACGCAGAGCTGATAGCACAGATTGTCGGGCTGCCTTTGAGTCACCGAAAATTGACCATTGTCGAGGTGGTTCCCGATTGACGAAACAAAGTGCTAGTTCCGCAGATGTAGATGTCGTTGGGTGGTCAGTCCTAAAGCTGATGGTAATACCTCTTGCTGGGACGACCACAGCACCGGACGAACACTGGATGTTTGTGGAACCATCAGTATAAATATGTGCACTGTCCGCGTAGCTCTCGTGCAGAAGAAGTAGATACAGTTGTTTCAGCAGAGGCGACGACAGCTCAGACTTTTTCCCAATTCCTGGTACGCTGAGATGGACTGTGGGGCTGACAAGGCACCAAGGGGGTATCGATGGTTCAGATGCAGCGGTGAAGCCCGAGGGAAGTTTGTCGTTGTACTTGACGATAGCTTTAGAGAATGATGCTTGGTGCCTGTCTGAAGGTAGTGTTGCAAGGTGGTGATAGGGGGCACGTGCAAAATGTCTGATATGCGTTCTCAGGGCTTCCACCGTGATGTGAGTTTGCATTGGATGGTCCCAAGCAATCGCAATAGTTGCCTCAGTTGACGTGCATCTGGGCAAACCAAGACAAACTCTGAGCGCTTGAGCTTGTGCTGCCTGCAGAACACGAATATTTGTCTTGCAGGTGTTGTTCAGTACAGCTAGATTATATCTTAAAAAACCGAGAAAAAGAGCTCTGTAGAGTCTCACCATTGCGTCTACTGACATCCCCCAAGTCTTTCCTGTCAAACAACTGGGAGGTTGCTGTCAGGCGCCGTTTCATGTAGGCCACGTGCTGGCTCCAACTGAGGTCTCGGTCGATAATTACGCCAAGAAATCTGTGGGTTCTGACATAGGAAATGGTCCGCCCATTGATTGAGATGTCATAAGGCGTCATTGGTTTGCAAGTAAATGCCACTAGGGCGCATTTTTCTGGCGATATGCTCAGACCTTGTTCACACAAGTAGCTCGCTGTCAAATCTGTGGGTTCTGACATAGGAAATGGTCCGCCCATTGATTGAGATGACATAAGGCGTCATTGGTTTGCAAGTAAATGCCACTAGGGCGCATTTTTCTGGCGATATGCTCAGACCTTGTTCACACAAGTAGCTCGCTGTCAAAGTAGCCGCTCTTTGAAGTCGTGCGCCTATCTGAGGACGTGTGACTGCCGAAGTCCAGAAACAGATGTCGTCTGCGTATATTGAAATTTTGGTGGTAGTTGGCAAGTGTTCAGCAAGTCCAATAAGAGCGAGGTTGAATAGCGTCGGGCTGAGAGCACCGCCTTGAGGAACGCCCCAGCTGGTATAGCGTCGCGTAGTTGGGCCAACGTCAGTTAACACATAGAATGATCTTGCAGATAGGTAACTTGCAATCCACAAAAATATTCGACCACCTAGGCCAACCGTCACAAGAGCGTCGAGAATCGCCTGATGTAATACGTTATCGTATGCCCCTTTCACATCTAAGAATGAAGCTGCAGATAAGCGTTTACGGGACCTTTCGTGCTGGACATATGAAACATTATGTCTAAGCTTTGCCTTTATGGCTATGAACTTCTTCGAGGGCTTTTTTAAGCAATAAGGCCACTAAGTGCTATCGCTCGACAAATTCGATGGCGTCGCAATTATTAAGAAATAATGGCGGCTTACAAATAATTACTGTTACAGTTCACTCCACTTGACAACGCGTTTGCTGGAATGGCAAGAGAAATACTAGCTACGTCGCGATACTTACCGACATAGCGGTTGCAAATCAAGCGTTGCAAAGGTTTCTTGCGACACGATTCGCACTGATTAAAAATGCAGTGGAAGACTATACTATGGTGTTCTTTTAATGTGAACCTTCATCCTGTTTTCCAGCGCAGCGCAATACGTGAATGTTATACCGGCAGTCATGCTTACAAGTGCGCCGCAACGGCATGCATTCAGCGGACCCACATCCTTCTCAGTGCTCGGCGATCTAGAACACAGCGAGCTAAACGAGAAGCCTATACACGGAGCCTGCCTTCGTTTACATGTATCCAGTGTCTCCTGCGACAACAGAGAGCTTCAATCGGCATAAGAACGTGCACGTCGCGGACCTGTAACATTCCGTTTTGTTAATTTTTTTGAACCTCTTCTTGGAACTTTTTTTATATGACACGCTTCTACGTACACGTGGATGCAGGAGAGCACATCATGATTCCTGCGCGTGATGAAGCTAATCTGAAGTACTACCGCTACACATGAGGCGAGTTATCCTCGTAGTCGTTGTCGCTGTGATGTTTTAGTGCGGTATGCCAGCTGTCACATGGAAAGCATTATGAGCGCACATGCTGCCCTGCCGTTTATCGACGTCGGCGCGTCGATTTCGCACGACACAACTGCCGCAACGCAATCCATCCTGAAGCGTGCTAGCCGATGGTTGTAAAGGCCTCAAGCTACGCAGACGCATTTAGAGACGCAGATGTTATTGCGACTGCCTGTGGTCCTTTATCGTGCACCAAAGTGCCGCACATGCAAATCTGTATCATTGCGCAGCTCTAGAGGAATGCTGCCCCCCCCTACCGGCACTCGAACCAGGGCCTTGCGCTCGCCTTACAAATGATCGCCCTCACTGTGGCGCTACTCACAGAGTGCTACTGCACCCTACGCGACGCATTATTGTCGTGCACTGGAATAAAATGCGCACGGAGAGACTCATCTCAGACTTCTCTGCTGCGTCCACTCGTTGGTTAAGCGCAGAGTCGCAAACTTTTTCCCTAAAGCTTGAATTCTGGGCAGTCACCTAATGGACCCTCATAATATTAAAGCTGAAGAAGAGTGGGACAAATTTTTTTTCTGTTACATATTTTTTTATCGTAGCTGTTTGAAAGTACTTTGACTGCTCAAATTGAACGTATGATGTTTGAGCAATGCACCGTGTGTAGTCGACTTGCCGAGGAGAGGCTCGCGCCAATCTCAAGAGCAAGATATATAAGAGCGGCTGAGAAACAAATGGAGAGACATTCGGATTAATTTCCACCACCTCTGGATCTTCTACTGCCACACAACGCAAGCTACACGAACGTTTTCGCATGCTGCAGCTCTCGAAACGTGGCTACCGCGGACGGCAGCATCACCTGTAGGACCTGTCGGTAATCCCAATGCCGCACACACATCCGAAACACTAATGTATATGTATACCTAAAAAGAATGAAATTATTGTGTTTTACGTGCCAAAACCACTTTCTGATTATGAGGCGCGCCGTAGTGGAGGACTCCGGAAATTTCGACCACCTGGGGATCTTTAACGTGCACCTAAATCTAAGTACACGGGTGTTTTCGCATTTCGCCCCCATCGAAATGCGGCCGCCATGGCCGGGATTCGATCCCACAACCTCGTGCTCAGCAGCCCAATACCATAGCCACTTAGCAACCACGGCGGGTTGTCTATGTATACCTGCCGCCAACATGGTCACAAATGACTCACTAGTCTGCGCGCGCAGGTTTCTCAAGTCGACGCCCTTAACAGTGTAGCCACCCTTAATGAAAAACGCAAATGTGGGTGATATTGTATTTGCTAACGGTGAAACAAGGCGCACCAAAGACGGACTACGAGAAACGACAGATCCAAGCAATTATCTTTTTTTCTACCTGGCATTCCACGTTTTGTAGGTGTTTGCTGTTTGATCGCGGAATGGTAGTCGAATACGAAAACCTCCCACGCTACGGCGTGTTGCGAGACAGCGACGAGCAAAAGTCTTCGGCACTCGACCCTTGTGTTCGTATCTCTGTCCGAGGATCGTTTTACCCTCTCACATTCTGAAGGGGTGCCAAGTTCCCCGTCGTCTTTTAGTAGCGTGAGCATTCAGAACCATTCACAAACTATGTCATATCCTTCAGGTAGTCTGGATTGTCGTCGAAGTGACTTCTATAGTACTTGAATTGAATACATAAATAATGCTGCCTGGAGGCCTATCAAGCAGATGCATATAAACGCACACACAAAGATATATATATATATATATATATATATATATATATATATATATATATATATCAGTGAAGCATAAGATCCCAGAAAGCGGCACATATACAGTCCAACGAATAGAAGCGCCTAGAAGCAGGAAAAATAGACGCACGAGAAGTAACGGGACCTTATTGACGCTTCTGCTGCTTGACCGGCATTCCGCACTCCCACGAACGCGCCGAAGCGTTTTCCTGTATATATATCTATATATATACACTGTCACGTTGTAGTGGCACCGGAGAACACAGTAGCAAAACTGTGCAACTGGAAACTCACTTCTTGTAGGGCGAACGTGTGCCCATAGAAACAGGCGACACTCGAAGCACGATAGCGGTGATCGTGGAAATCTGATCTACTCGTCAACCGCGTCACAGCTTGTATACAGGACTCGTCGAAGGTTCCAGCGTAATCACTGGTGCCTGCATGCCTTCCAGAAAAGCACTTCACACTTAGTGTCGTGCATGCATTCTGATTACACAAGGCTCGGCGAGAACACACACAACAGGTAGGATCAGCGGTAACATTCCAGTCGGTTCCAAATAATGCCGGCGCGTCTTGCGATGAGCAATAACATTACGTTAGTGCATCGAAGTGCAGTCCCTGGAAGAAGAATAAGCCTACGTGTCAGTTCTCTCTCTCACACACACACACATACACACACACACACACACACACACACACACACATATATATATATATATATATATATATATATATATATATATATATATATATATATATATATACATATACATAGCCCCGCGGCGTTTACTCTACTACACACACATACCTAGTAACGTGGACGCGAAATCAGCGCTGCGGTAACTTACTTGGTAAAAGCATCGGGCGCATAATGCAACACGTGGATTCGTATGCCACCTGTAACCAGCTGGTGGTTCGTCCATTTTTAATTATTTTTTTTAAAAGGGAATTAAACAATATTTCTCCCTATGCATTCCTCGTTGTCATGATCTGTTGGCTTTATGTGGTTAAAAGTTACGTGAGAGAAACGGGCCCCATTCTTCCCATTCTGTTTGATCACACACATATATATATATATATATATATATATATATATATATATATATATATATATATATATATATATATATATATATATATATATATATATATATATATATATATATATATATATATGTATACATTAACGGAAGGTGTCGCTTACCACGTACGTACAGCCCCCTTGCCACTCACACTTATTTGTCTATTTGCTTTGACTACCTCGAATTTATTACTGACCATGTTTCTTACATAACTAACTATGTCTTGAGTAAATATACCACCTTCAGCAGAATATAACTTTCACATTAACAATGTCTCTTTTTTTTGGATTTCAGATTTGCTTATTTTGTAGTAGTAATAGAATGGGCGCCTAATGTGGGCACTCTTCCAGTATATTGTAACCAAATTTCCTTCAGTTCATTTGCGGTGTTCTTCGTAATCCGTTCAATATTATGTGTGAATTATGTCTTCTACATCATTCTGCTTTCGATGTGTTCTTCTTCTCTTATTTCGTTTGGCTTTGTTTTCACTATATGTAATTGCTCAGCCCTCTGCATATTTAGCTATATCACGCGAGCGCCCGTCGAGCGTCATTTTAGGGCCTTAAAACGGCGACAATCAGCGAGACCGGCAGAGGTACTCTCAGTCGCACTAAGCACTCTCGTGTGCAAGGGTCGTCTAATACGATGTTCCCTTCAGGACGACGCACGAGAATACTACAGTGTTCTCGCTCCGTATAGCTAAAAATGCGGGAGGCTCTAAATTTGTTATCGTTTGTGTTCTACAACCTGTACTGAATTCTAAGAGCTACTCATGTTTTACAGTTTTAATGATACATTTGTTTATTCTCGATGTGTTTTACTTTCTGCAACGTCAAATACACCCAGGCGGAGAGTTCTTGTATATCCTCGATACATTCTTGTTCATTGATGATATAACTGTATAGGTTTGCATTTTTTTTAATAGAGACATTAAGGCTGAATTCTTTTGGTGCGAACTGAAACATGGTGTGCGAGCTCACCAAGCTTTCTTGCCTTCATTATACAGCAATACCACTGCCCGAAATCTTGTGTTTGGTATACAATCGGGTGTCACTTTAACCTGTACACTGCAAAGGGCCTGCTTTTGTTTTCATATGACAACAATGTAAAAAAACATATTGACCGCAACAATAAATTTGTTTAATTCAACTGTTTTGTAATGACGTTTTTATTTACAGAGCATGCTTGAAAATGTTGGTATTGATATTAGAACAAGCAGGAAATTTAAAGTCAGCGTATTGCAGTTACCACCACTTCTAATACTATGCGTGTTGACTATCTGAAATAATTAAACGAGACCCTAAAAAAATTAAATTATGGGGTTTTACGTGCCAAAAAACTTTCTGATTATTAGGCACGCTGTAGTAGGTGACTCCGGAAACTTCGATCACCTGGGGTTCTTTAACGTGCACCTAAATCTAAGTACACGGGTGTTTTCGCATATCGCCAACATTGAAATGATTGGCCACCATGGCCGGAATTCGATCCCACGGCCTCGTGCTTAGCAGTCCATCATTATAGCCACTAAGCAACCACCGCGAGTACAAGAACCTAAAAAGACGTGGGTTCAGTTGAGTGCAATTATGATATAGTAATAGAGGAACCCTATGCTCAATAAGGCACAAATAGAAACTGCATCAACTCCGACGCGATTACTACACGTCGGTCCTGGAACTTGTCTATGACGTGAAACGAAGTTGATGTAGTGGAAGTGAAATTAAGGTTAGGTTCTAGCGCAAGTTCTTTCTTTGCTCGTCAACGTATTTACTACGGAACAAAAACTAACGAGGGAGACATGCGCTAATGCATTATCTGAGAACTTATCTGGTGGAGGCAAGGCCCAAAGAGACATGATAAAGTTTGCAGGTTATATTATATGTACGAGAAGCCGTAAGCTTGCTCGCGCTGCTTTTGTTTCGTAGTGTAAGACTACGGCTTTCGCCCGCATAGGAGCCGTCGGCTGGACGTACTAATAAGGAACAGCGCTAATGCGAATTCTTTCGCTGCTGTCTCCGAGCGCAGCGTCTCGCAGGGAGTACCGGACGAGACCGGTACTGGCGAAAGAAAAGGCCGCTAGCGTGAGCGCACACGCGCCCTGTTCTCGAGTGCGTCTTCTGACAGCAGGAGTGCGAGAGACGGCTTCGGAGAGGCAATACAAACTACGGTATCGATCTCACGCGCGCGAACACGTCGCTGGGACATCCTACGCTGCTCCTTTCTCGTTTTTGCTTTTGGCCTGGCCTTCTCACTGTCATAGATGCCTGCCGGGATTTTTCACGCCTGCGTGTGAAACAGAAGCTGTGGATGATCGACATCTTGCGCAACTCTAAGCAAAGTACGTACTTTTGCTTGGACGAGTTCGGCGGGTATGCTAAAAGTGAAGGAGTGCAAAAAATACGAATAATTAAAGTGTGCGCTTACTCACGTAGTTACTTCGTTTGTTATGTGGCCGTAATACTTTGAATTCGGATTGAAAAGCTTTTTCATATAGCTTCAAAGTGCCCGAAGTCCCCTCGTAGCAGCAGTACACTCAACCTGAATACAGGAAAGAATACTTGCAATGAAAACAGACTGTACAGGCTGTACCAAGGTCCAAACATCTTATAAACGTCTTACGAATTGAAAAATTATCAGTAATACACCACTGTGTCGGGAAAAGTGGCCATGACTCTAACTAAAATTGGTAAGAGAAACGTTAAGTGCTATGATTCCTAGAGAAGTGCCCATCTAGTGCCCACAAGCCAGGCAAGAAGGGCTCGATGTACGTCCTTTTCGAGGAAGGCGATGCGTGATGTTAACAATTGTGCACGTTACGTAGCTTGGAGAATAAAACCTATTGCGCCGAGTTAAAAAACCGGTCAAAGATTAGTGAGTGGTGCGATCACATGGCTACACGTTTATCATGGTATACGCGCTGCAGCTGGCGGCGTATAAGCGGTCCAGCGTCGTCATATCTGCATACATTATTATCACTGAAGTCAAGGTTACGCGCTGACGTTGCCAGAGAATTGGCAGGCTCTTTTCCTGAGACGCCCATGTGTGATCGTATCCGCTTAACCATCATTCTTATTCTCTCATTTGGGATTTGATGGACCATTTTCGATAGTTCACGTAAGAATGGTGAACCGGCATTGGCGGTGGACTGCCGGCTGAAAGCACCGCTGGAGTCACGTAGTATTAACAGCATTTCATAATTTCCACTTTTGTATAATACACTTCAACGCCATATTAATGCTTAACAGTTATGAGATGTTGAACGTTCTGTATATTCAATTAGAACTCTCTGTGCAGGCAGTACAAGGTCAGTCTATCAGCCAGTTAGCCATAGCACTGGGCGTACACTATACTTATTCTTTTATTACTGATTCAGATGCCTCTAAGTGGAGTTATACGCGAGGAATGGGCTGAGTGGACGATGGAAAGTTTATGAAATTACAGTCTTGAAATTACCGGCTCCTGAGTTGTCCAGATACATTGGCAGGTCATTGCAGGCCTTGACTGTTTGACAAAAGAGCAAGATGGCGAAGTGGCACGAACATCTGAATGACGGGGAGCTTTCGCAGTTGAATCAAATTCGGAGGTATTGCGTGCCGAAACCGCGATTCGATTATTAATCACGCCCTAGCGGGGGATTCTAGGCTAATTTCGACCACGAGGGGATCCTTAGTGTGCCCCCAATCCACGGCACACGGGTGTTTTTGCATTTCGCCTTCATCGAAATGCAGCAGCGCCGGCCGGGGTTCGATCTCGCTACCACGTGCTTAACAGCGCAACACCATATCCGCTAAGCCAGCCCGGCGGCTAAAGAGCTTTCTGGGTGACTGGGGAAGACTCGTTTACCACTTTCATGTGCAGATCGGGCGGCTTCGTCGGCGTGGTTATTCCCGCTGATGTTACAATGTCCTGGAAGCCACTGAAAGATTATGTTGTGTCCCTTGTCATGGCTTTGATGATATATGTGCCGAATTTCTGAGGCCAGTTGTTCATTGGGTCCGTGGCGCATTGGGCTTCGTATGCACTGAAGGGCTGCCTTGGAGTCACTAAAGACTGTCCTTTGTTGCGGTGGCTTCTGCTTAATGAAATCAAGTGCAACACGGAGCGCCGCGAGTTCTGCACCCGTCGATGTGGTCACACATGAAGTTCTTAATTTGATTTCCTCAGATTGTGCCGGGATGATGACTGCAGCAGCGGAGCTGTTGAGTTTTACTGAACCATCTGTGTATACATGTTGCCGGAATCTGTGCACGTTGTGTATGTGCTCCAAAGTTGCTTGTTTTAAAGCTTGCAATGGCGCTCCAGCTTTCTTCCTGATTCCTGGAATTGTCAGTTGCACTTGCGGCCGTTGCAGACACCACAATGGATCTGACAATCGTGTAGCGGGCGTAAATTCTGATGGCTTGTAGGACTGATGTCTTACAATAGTTTTAGCAAAAGTCGAAAGGGGCCTTTTTGCTGGCAAGCAAGCAAGAATGTGTGAGGGAATCCGAGTCAGGTGTCGGATGTGCGCTCTCAGGACATCCCAATCAATGTAGACTGTCAAAGGAGCATCTCTGGCTATGGCCACTGTCGCAATCGATGACGTGTCGCAATCGATGACGCAGTTTTGGGAAGACTGAGACAAATCCTGAGTGCTTGGGCTTGCACGCTCTGGAGTTTGCCAATATTCATAGTGCAAGTATTTCCTAGTACAGATAAGCTGTACCGTAGGAAGCCCAAAAGCAGTGCTTTATATAGTTGCAACATTGACGGTACTGTTGCACCCCAGGACTTCCCGCCGAGAAACGCAAGAAGGTCCACAATGGCGGCCAAACGCTTTGTCATGTACGAGATGTGAGGGCTCCAAGACAAGTCTCTATCAATGATAACGCCAAGAAATCGGTGCGTTCGTCTATATCGTATAATTTGGTCATTAATCCGCAAAGCATACGGGGCCATCGCTTTGCGAGTAAAAGCAACGAGTGCACATTTCTCAGCGGAAAGCTCCAAGCCTAGTCTTCTTAGGTATGTTGACACAGCCGTTGAGGCTTGCTGAAGTCGTGCGCGGACTTGTACACGTGTCACGCCTGAAGCCCATATGCAAATGTCGCCTGCATATACGGAGAGCTGAACGGTTTGCGGTAACGAATCAGCGAGACCAACGAGCACCAGGTTGAATAGGGTGGAAACATATAAGAACGGTTCACTGGCACATTGGGCTTATTTTTTTCTATGAAAAAGCGTTCTATTGCCTCCATAAGCGTTCTGCTTCTACTTATGCCAAGAATTTGCTTTTCAAAGAATCGTGGCTGAGACTTAGCTCACGTCCGCATGATGCAACTACCGGCACCAAGTGCACGAGCTCGTCCTATTTCTTTTTCTAAACTTTTTTGCGCATGCTCCCGAATCAGTCATTTGCACATCGTTCGGTCATCCCCATGTACATTGCTCAGCGATTGAAATGCGATACTCGGGCAGTATGGCGGCTGGTGATTCTGGTACCACCGGTGAGCGCTGGGTGATCGCTGATGGAGCCTAGTTGCGTCACGATTGATTGAAATGACTACCGTTTTTCATGTGACACAAAAGTGCATCAGCTCAATGTCCCCAGCGTCCAACGGTGCCGCAAAAAAGTGCCGGCCGCCATGCTGTTTGAGCATCGCATTTCAATCGCTGAGCACTGTACACTTTTCAGCATCACATTGAGGTCGAGTAAACAAGACCCGTGGAATCCCTTACGAAGGCAGTACATTAGTACATTGGGAAATATGAAATTTGCGCCTGACAATTAGTGAATTAGTGATCATTGCGTCCACGATACAGGATAATCATACATGCTCTAAATCATAGAATCAGCGAGATTGCTCACGAATGCTAGCAGGTTTATGACAAACCAAAGGGATCTTAGCGGCTACCGCGGAACACAACCGCCACACCCGACTTCTGCAGATAATGACGCCACCAGTCCTCGACCGCACAAAGACGCTCCTCGCACAGTGAACTTCACCCGACCGACACGGGCAGCTCTTTGAACTGTGCGCCGGCGGCCTCTAAGCAGTCCGCACCGCCGGAGGCATTGAGAAAGAACGGGAGCATGGCAGGCTCGGATTCGAGACAAAGAGCGCGATGCTGCCCAGCTCCCCCGGTGTAAAAATATATGGTCGCGCCCTCCAGATTCCCTCGGCCTGCCGGTGCTCTTGGCAAGCGATTCGCCTTCTATCTCGAACATCGCACAAAGGGCCGCGCTGTCGCTGTTGCGCAGGTGAGGCTGGTCGTGGGAAAACACAAGGCTGTTGCAGAGGGAGAGCGCAAAGATATCGACTTTGATATTAGAAGTCTGATAACGGCCTAGCAACAACACCAATAGTTATTTTTTCAACTCGGCACCGTCAGTTCTCGTGCGCACACAAGCAAGCGCTATGCTGGACAAGAAGCAGCATGCGAATGAAACAAAGGGCAGCTGCGAAGCATTACTCATGTTCCCTACCCCGCACACGGCACTCAAGGGTTTGTATGCCTTCTCCGAGGAAAAAAAAACAATACATGTCCAGTCTCTACCTGCATATACATTCCTCTAAGTAAATAATTAGAAACTGCAGTTACGACTCAGTACAGTTTGGGACAAGCGCCTGCGGCTGAGAAGAAGCTCCCGGTGCTCGTGGAAATTTTTCATAGAGGCCTGCGATTGCCACTCGAACAGTCTGCAACACCTAAAAAAGCTAACATGCTCTCCGTCAACGTGAAGAAGCAACCAACTTTCACGCGGTACTAAACAATGCGCGGGCGGTCCGCAGGATGTCCATTTTGAAAGTAGACCACGCAAGGCAGGCCAAGTGCTCGCCGAGCTGTCTTGCTACGGGTGAATGTACTTCGGCGCATTTGTTTCAAGAAACCGCGACTCTCGAAAAGAGCACTTGCAGCTGAAAGCTATGCCAAAGCGTAGGAAGAGCGCACTGCGTAGAAGGTGCAATAACTTTGCAGCCATGGCAGAATCATCGACGCTGCAGCATTGGGCGCGAGGTCACTCCGACCGTCGTTGGTTGTCAGTGCCCAGTGGAAGTATTATCGGATTGCGTGCACCAAACGACCGTGGTGGGCAATGCACTATTTCGATCTCGATTGGCTGAGCATCTACTTAATGTTCATGCGCGCCCAGTCGGATAGGAGGCATTGGAATCAATTTGCTCATTCATAAAAGAAAAGGTCTTATTGCAATGTTCCGTAACGGCTTCGATAGATTATCTAAAAACCACCGGGAAGTGAAAAAACAGTGTTGAAATTGCAATAATCGCGGCCCAAATTAGAAAGCTTATGGTTCCGAAGATCTGTTGGCAATCGGTGCAGCGTATTCACTAATAATATAGCGCGATTGACTCCAGTCTGCTCTCACGAACAATTTTGGAGTGACAATTTTCCTTTATATTGAACACAAGGGCTCAGAAATTGCCCACTAATATTGTCTGTCTCACTCACTTTCTTGTGTCTATGGGCCACCGAAAGACATCTGAAAAAATGGGAAAACAAGAACGATGGTCGTGGCTTAGTGGACATATATATTTAGAATTGATACCGCGCGTGATTATTGTTGTAATCGCACGTACGTATAAGCAAGAATATATTTTGTCATTACGCTGTGTCGCGCCGTGCATTAACGAAAGTCTAACGAAGAAACATGATCCAGAAACAGGACGTAGCTTGTCGTGTCTGCGTCGCTGACCTTCGATTCTATCGTGCTTTTGATCGATTTCAGACATTTGTGAAACTGCCTAGTTTAATCAACCTCATTAACTATTGTGAACAGCATAAGACTTGTGTGCATTTATTCCTGTCAATATATGATACGAATGAAAGTAAGAGTGGGCGTATTCCCTTTAAGCCAATCAGCTCACGAAAGACACAGGGACAATGTGAGAGACGTAGCCAAATCGCTCAATAAGAAAAATTGTTTATTTTCACACACACACACACACACACACACACACACACACACACACACACACACACACACACATATATATATATATATATATATATATATATATATAGCAGACATCCAAACAACTTCCGGAAGCGCTTTTGTACAAGTTGATAAATCATGTCTGGAAGAAGCATGAAGCGTGTGAGGATAAAAATTGAAGATAAAACCGGGGAAGACAGTGCGAAGCTGCAATACTATGAGATCAGCTTGTATTGCCATTCCCGCTGAGCCGCTATCTGCTGTTGTGTGTTGAAATGCAACAATTTAACTGCATAATGAAGGACACGATTTCAACAGATGCTCTTTTAATCCGCCATTGTTGTGTTTACAGGGTTGCCAATCGTGTATACAGATTCGGCTACATAAAGCGGTTGTGTATCAATATTCACGCTACGTAGGTACCAACTGGGTACCATGTACCATAGCAATACAGACACTACATTCACCCAGGATACCATTGTTGTGCCTTGAAATGTAACAGTTTAACTGGACATTGGAACACTCTTCTAATCCGCCGCTGTTGCGCATACGGCATTGCCAACTGGCTTTGGATATTTAGCTGAACATAGCACAGCAATACAGGCACTACATCTGCGAATGTTTAAGAAAATCAAAATCTATATGAGAACGGTCAATGGATCGTCTACTAACGCAAGCATCACACATCGTAGCGATCATCGCCGCTTCTTTGATATCGTGTGTCGCATGCGTAGCACTTATGCCTATTATGCGGCACTGCTCTTACACTGTGGGCTTACATCCATGGTTTCTGCAGTCGAACCTAAGGTGACCCGGGCCGACTTTTTGCGCATTGGTTGCATAATGCCGCTGCCTGTCGTTCGTGCATCATCCAGACTCACCAATGTAGTTTTTTTTTCACGTGATAATGGCTCGTCATAAACAGTGATGGCTTCTCATTTACCAGAGCCTTCTTTGCAGTTTCTCTGGCAACCTAGTTTCGTAGCGCTGTTGTAGCTAGACTTACGTGCACAGACTTGAAAGCTCGTTTAACCCTTTGAAAATGACTTTCCGGTTGGCGCTGTTCCCAATCTTCTTCAGCCTTTGTGAGTCGTCATGAAGGTATGTTATCACCTCTCACATCGTTTCCTTTTCAGGCTTCTTCTGCTGCGCATCATTTTGCGGCGTGTTTATTATAGTCCCGATGCATTTTAAGAGCTAAAAAGCTTAAATTATGACGCATGCCAGCGCAATACTCAGCATACAGAGCGCTTTCAGCTACCCTGTTAAATAGAAGCGACGAACGTTATTACTGTGCAAATTTCATCGGGAAGCTACAAATTTCTCCTGTTTCTATGTGACATAGGCGCCGACAAGATGTTGAAAAACAGTTATGGCTAAACTGATGTTAAGTAGGACAGAGCCATGGAGGAAAGTCACCGTCAAATTCACACGTTGAAAACCGCTGCTGTTGCAGGTGCCCAGTAATTCTGCAGACTTTCGAGGGTGCCATCGACCAATACAGCCTTTTGGAATACCTGCACATTCTACGTTAAACTGGCTTCGCAATCGCCATTAATGCCATTCCATGGTGGTAGGAGAGAATGGTGACACGAAAGTCTTGCGTGCGGTGAGCACTTTGCTAACGAGAAAATTAATTTTGATTCCGTCATGGCTAGTCACCTAAAGAAACATGTACAAAAGAAAGAAGAAAATGAACAGGGTGAGCATATGAAATACCACAAATGTGGAACAATGCTAATGAGGGCAGCGTTAGGTAATCACATGCAATGTGTGCTCAATTAAACCCGTGTTGCGCAATGACGGGTTTTTCCTAAATGCAGTGCTCGTTAGTCTCTTTGTGAGAGGTTCTTCTGCATGCTGTTGCGTATTTATATTGACGCTAATTGAGCGTTATGCACCTGGATTACTTTGTTTAGCATTTTTAGCTATTTTCTCTCGGTTGAGCGCCATGAGTACAACTCAGCTTCAACAGCCGTCTCTACTGAGTTGAGAATACGTGAAACAAATGTTTTCCGTGTGATTTACGGTATAACATGGCTCATACAGGTTTAAAAGCATCCTATTTTGTGGCCGACCTTTATAGCTTGCTGCAAATTGCAGCTTATAAAATTGGTAAAAGAATGTTGTGGTTACTTGTGAGAACCCTTTGTATTTTGAATAATTTTATTCGTTGATTGGCGGTCGACCGAGGGAGTGTCGATTCGTAATACGATCAAAACGGACAAGCAGGGATGTTCGATTGCGGAAACACAGCAGTATTGCTAGTAGATATAAACAAACAAGCTCCATCAAAGCTATCCTATGTTGGCCACGCGTGTGCACTAAGACTAGCGAATATGTTCGCTTCGCCTCACCTAGTACACACTCAATCTGAGCACATATGCACGGTACTCGTTAAATGGAATATTCTAAAGGTATTGGCGGGTTCTTTAGAAACTTGAGAAACTAAGTATTTTGCGGTTTTCTGTCTTTTCAGCATTGATTGAAGCTGGCACTGGGTTCGGCGTTGAGGAATGGTGACCAGGCAGCGCTGAACACCTGTGTTGCATAAACTTTGCAGCCAATACGTTGGTCGCGTTCGTGGACAAGTTATGCCTGGAAACGAAGGGGCAGAAACGTTTACGCAGATCTATGGAATATTGCAAGCGATGGCGCGAATGGAAAACATTGTAACAGAGAACCTCTTAACAGGAAGTTCTTCTCAGTTGGCTCCCTCTGCAAAGGGCGTGGTGTGGTGTTGGCATGTGGTCCAGACTCGAAATTCGCGTCAGCCGTCGTGCAGTTCTGTTCAGCAGTGCACCGCACCGTCATCACAAAGCTCGGCACCGCATTTCAATCTCCATAATCTGTCCTACCATAATTTTATTAGCCAGGTTTAGGGCATGAAACTATGTTGTGGCACGGCAAACAGTGTGTCTTTTTGTATAATTAGTCGGCCGAGAAAAATGTCTTGTCAGAGGTGGAGTAATTTGTTTGCCAGGTGATTTAGAGGCTGCCAAGGAGCAGGACTTTTCGCACATCAGCCTCACCTGAAAGTAGGTAGAATTAAATTTACTTGCGGCGCCACCTCTATCACCTACTCAGAAACAGAATTGGCCTATAATACGGCAGTATAAGGCAGGAGCACCGCGGTGTGAATTCGAGGAGAACGGGGGGGGGGGGGGGTGATCGGCACTATTAATTGAAATTAAAAGGAATAAATGGAGTTCGCCACACCATTTTATGCGCAGAGCACATAACTGGTGGTCCATGACTGGATGGGTTCCAAGCGACGCAAAGCACTGTCCAGTACGGCAGAACATAGCTGTTGTAATGAAATTTTTCGGCACAGGATAAAGAGAACTGGTACAACACAGGCGTAATTGGATATCGCTAACAAATGCCTTAGCCGTGCAAAGGGCATAAAAAAGGCTGCTGATGAAGATGGTGGTATCTACAGTGGTATCTACTCCTGGATGACAATTCGCCGACACACCTTATAGGCTGTCAGGTTCTTAGAGGCTGAAGCAGTCATGTAGCATTCCTGCGCACCTTGAGACAATAGGAAGCCCTCTGTGGAAGCAGCTTCGACATAATTTCAGTGCAGGCGCAATACCCAGCTTTATGCGATTCTTAACCCTTTCGGAACAAGTCGTTTTCTCCTTCTTCTGTCGCATCATTTTATTGTAGTGACGTTATGGATATGCTAGGTGAAGCCAAGCTTTGTCATCTGTTGCCGGGAGTATCGCGCGTTTTGTACTCGAACTCAATGTACCTGTTGAAAATAGCACTTCATTTGACAAATGAATTATTTATTAGTGTTGTCAAAAACATGAATTTCTGGCGCCCTATAGCTTCTGCTACCCTCTGTGGTGTATTACTTCTAGGGAAGCTTAAGTGAACAGGTGCTTTGATGTTGGCGCTTGAATCTCCATAATTTAGCACACAAAACGCGATTTAGCCTAAAGGACTCGGCCTTCCCTTCACCATTTACTAACGATTTACTAACTTCACGATTTACTAACGGCAGGTAACCTTGGCGTCTCCCGCACCTACGACAGGATTCGCCGACGCTTCTTTTGGCCAGGCCTTGCCCGCTTCATCCGGAAATACGTTGTGGCGTGTGAGAAATGCCAGCGCTGAAAACACCATCGACACTCCCTACCAGGTGCCTTCAACCGCTCGACATTCTTTCGCCACCGTTCTTTCGCGTTGGCTTGAACTTGCTTGACTCTTTCCCTCTATTCACATCTGGCAGCAAGTGGGTCACTGTGGAGACAGATTACGCCACGCGCTACGCCATTATCAGAGCGTTTCCAACAAGCTGCGCCACAGATGTCGTCGGCTTTCTTTTACGCGGCGTGATTCTGCAGAATGGTGCTCCATACCAACTGCTCACAGACCGTGGTCGGACATTTCGTTCTAAAGTCTTCGCCGACATCCTGCAGTCCTGTTTCACCAAGCACAAGCTGACTACGTCTTACCATCCACAGACTAATGGTCTAACGGAGCGTCTGAATCGCACTCTAACAGACGTGCTTGCAAAGTATGTCTCATCCAACCATACTGTTTGGGACCTTGTCCTGCCTTATGTCACTTTTGCATATAATTCTTCACGTCACGACACCGCTGGTTATCCCCCGTTCTTTCTGTTGTTCGGCCGAGGACCCTTCCATGCGACGCAGCAAGGACTAGCGAGTATGCACTTGAAGCCATCACCAGGGCAGCCCAAGCACGCGAAATTGCCCGCTCTCGCCTCCTGACCTCCCGAGAGAAGCAACGGTGTTTGTAGGATCGCCAACACAGAGACGTCCACTTTTTGCCTGTATCTCTGGCACTCCTGTCGTCCCCGACTCGTCAAGTTGGCCTGTCAGAAAAACTCCTTTCTCGCTACACAAGCCCATATCGAGTGCTGCGTGCCCTGACTCCAACTAACGTACGAAATCGTCCCTGTCGGTACCAGTACGTCTGCCCCGAATTCCACTGACGTTGTGCATGTCCCGCGCCTCAAAATGTATTACTGTCCTGTTATCACCAATATTTAGACGCACCGGGACGGTGTTTCTGCCGCCGGGGATAATGCTACATGCATATTGCGTGTTTCTTGCGCGTGTTTCTTGAATAAATAAAAGAAATTGGTTAATAAATAAATAACACAAAAACGAAAATAAATATATAATCCAAGGTGAAAAATAAACGCGCTCTCTGGCTCTCGAGCTCTCGGCTGAACTGGCCACCGCTGCAGTTATCCTTTGTAAATATACTTTGTAAATAGTCTCAAGTTCTTAATCCTTCGTTTACGTAACAGTATGACTACGTGGATTTTTCGACGATTTGTCATTATAGATTGGTTCGGAAAGCACATCCCAGCCTTATTTAGCTTTTTTTTTGGGGGGGGGGGAGAAAGGGGGGGGGCGTTAGGAAAAGGGGTTTGGGGAGTGTTCACTGGCGTAGTCATCAGAGCTAGTGCGAATTTTACACCCACAATAAATATATGTGACTGCGTAGTTCTCAGCGCATACATAAACTCCCCATTCAGTATGTTTCTAAATGGGCAGATGATTTCTGGTAACAATTACCGTGGCCAAAGATCGTTCATATTCTAAAACGTCCTCATCTTCACTGTTTTGAAAACAACGGGGTGGTGGAAATTATAGGCGAAAGGAGGCGAATATTTGTCGCACCACGAATTTCATGCGAAAACTGTAATGAATAATAGTAAATATAACAGAATTTAGAATGTTTTTCGAAGCCCGCGCGGATGATGTTTGTGATGATGCGTCTACTACGTATTATTGTCGTGTTGAGTGAACGACGAGCACTGAGACCGCACTAACGCCAGACTAATACCATATTATGTGTACTTTGTCCGACGTGTGAAAGATCTTCGTGCTGGCCTTCAGGAAAGCCGTATAAGGCCGCCTGATAGGGACAAGGGCTAATTGGCAGGTTATACAAAAAAGGAAGACATACAAACTTTTGCATAAAGTGAAGCCGTACAAGGCAAACAAAACAGGCAATTGATATTACAAAAAGCACGAAGAAATAAGAGCACTCGTACCATACCAAGGCAAAATCAAGCTAAAAGAACTCAGTATAGGACAACCAATACCCCTGATGGTTGCATACATAGCATGAAAAAAACAAGTAAGAAAGTGTTTTAAAACTTTTTCAAGTAGTACTACCACCATTTATCTGTAATATAAGTGTAGTGATTCTCTGCACCCAAGGATAGGTTTTGTTCGATCGAGAAAATGGGCACGGCACCACAAGTGAAAAGGTGCAGGTGGTACCACCAGTTATGGTGCGCAGGGCTGCACCCACTCGCTGCAAGGTCCCAGAGTGCAGTGCGCCGTCGCAGCACCGTACCATACACCTCTTGCAATCGATGACGATGGGGCAGAGGGCGCCGCTGTACCTCGAAGAATCGGGGGGCCTAGGTGAACAGAAGCAGAAGGTGAAAACAAACTTGGTTGAATCAAGTAGACCTAGTATCCCCTCGTATGCGTTATAATATTTACGTCATCGCGTGAAATGCACCAGAGTTGTCGGGATGTTCGTCGATCTCAAGTTTTGTAGGTACATGTACAAAGGCCAGCTTGTTCTATTAAAGTGCACCATTTGCTGTATCACGCTGTGGAACGTCCACGGATGTCTCAGTGTCCGATGATGCCACCTTTGGTAAGAGCCGGTGCGGGAACTGAATAGAACGATTCGACGTTACACGTTGGCCGGTATCGCCGCCGTTTATGTATATTAAAGTTTTGCAGGGAACAAGCTTGCCCACATGACGAGTAAGCGGCTTCAATGCTCTCCAGTCGTTCTATTTTCCGCGCAGCGGTAGGGTTTTATGCTACCTACTTTCGTGGTTCATTTGCCTTTTAGCCCTGCGTGGCATTTTCGTTTCGCTGGTAACACACTCTCATTTGTATTTGTTTAACACGTTTTCGTGTTTCCCTGGAAGTTCGATTACGAGCGCACGTACTACGGAGGCAAATAAACGGCGGAGGCAACGTGCTTCCGCGTCAAGAAAGTTTCGCCATCCAAGCGTGCCGGTGTTAACCAGAGCCGCCGGCGCTGTTCGCGGTTGCGTCAGGAGGAGAGGGAAATTGGGCGAGAGCAGGTGCCTTATTGCGCAACGCGGTGGGCTCACGCCCCACTGGTGCTATTCTTGACGTGCCGATTTCAGCCTCACCGGTAAACAAAGAACGCGTCCAGCGGAGCCGCGGACAGGTCGAGGCATGTGGTACCTTCCCGCTTGGCCAGTCTGGGGTATAGTAACGGGATCGCCAATTTTGTTCTCTCTCTCTTTGTTTCTTTTTTCCCCACTGTTCATTGTGAGGCTGGCTATACGCAGTTTGTCAAGACGCCTTATAATCCGGCCTGCTTTCTCCACTTTTTGGCGGTGGCCGACATTTATACCAAAAGACCACGCAGCACAGTTAACGAGCAATAACAGTCATACGGAAAGCACAATCTAGACGAGAATTTAGCTGTGCTAGCTCTCAATGTATCGGATAGCACACTCAGATAGCACACTCACATAGTCGCCTGCCGACAGTTGCACACACGTGCGTCCCGGGGGATCTTACATGATCTCGTTTATCGAAGTATCGTTTTTATGCTTCACATTTGTTACAAACTTGCTGTCTCGCGGGCAGTGTGGTCAACACAGCCCTAAGGTGGGCAAAGTCTGCCTAGAGTACTATAAAGAAATGCTCAGCCGACGATGAAATTGAACCTCCTGTACTGCAGCAGAGCAGCCCAGCGCTATAACCATTGGGTCATCATCGCGCGCATGATATTTATTCTCTTGCCAAAGTCACTCATTGAAATGCCTGACACGTGCGTCACGTGCCATTTTCTCGATTTTTTCCCACGTGACAAATATTGCTTCGATACGTTGTTTTAAATTGTCCAGCTTTCAGAATCGGTCCACGTTTCATGATCGCGCGGCCTTTGCGTCCGGCCCATATTTTCTTTTGATACTGGCGGCAGCCAATGTGGATGAGCTTCTCCTGTGACACCATCGCAATTTTGAAGCAATGCATATGCGCAGCAACGCTGTTAAAGGATGATTGGCACTTCACGCGGAAATATCACCAGTGGCCGTATTTGCAAAGCGTCTCGTTACTATGTGAAGTTTGCCATCGGCGAGCCAGCTTCCCCAATAGTACGTCCAGCAGCTGGAACTGCTGCAATACGCTATTGCGAAATATTTTAACCTCAGAGCAATTTGATGATGGCGGCTCAGTTCATTCTATGACCCCGCAATACTTCAGTGCACATGGCTATGGCTTTGCGCTGCTGAGCGCGAGCTTGCGGGTGTCATGTGACGTGTATTCTCTAAAACCACGAGTGAAAAATTACGCGCATAAGAGAGTTTCTCAATATGTAATTTAACACACCTTAGAAACAGTGTCTCGGGGCATTTATCAAAGTCCGGACCCTCGCAAAATCGAATCCTGAGAAGTGTTGTCACACCATTGCCCATTTATCTGCGATGAAATGCACTGGTAGGTTCGTAGCTGTGGTACATGAATACTCAGAAATCTGCTGCCATAAACTTTACAGAGGAAGCAAAAATATATGGAAAAATGTTTGGCGACGTATGCTTCTACACTAAGATGGGACCATGAGGTCATCAAAGAATCACTAAACTTAAGGACAGGCTAACAGCAAGATTTATAGAATTAAGAGCAAGATATCGACAATTAGGAGAAAGTGAAGCGCAATCCGCGAGGCATCATATAAGGACGACGTTTATGGTATACCGGTCATACCTTCCACTAATGGGTCAGTGAGCGCCTCCTTACTTTGCCCAAAATATGTAGTCTTCTACAAATATTCTCAAATTTATTCTGCATTAAGATGGAAACCTGAGGCAACTAGTAGGCGTTCATGTTAAAGTTTATGCAGGGCTCACAGTTGCACGAAGAAAAAAGAAATTACGCGGGTCATGCGCTAACTCTCAATTGACCTTTCTTCGAAAACTCACGAAGTAAGATAATTAACAGCACATGGATAAAACACGCGTCAAAATAAACTAAACGTTTGCAAACTTGCAAAACAGTTTCCAAAACGGTTGCAAACACTATCAAGAGCTATGCGCAGCAGTAGCTCTGTAACTTGGGCTGCATTCTATCGTGATGTAGTCAGTAGCAAAGAGTTGTTATCTTACCATCATCAAACGATGATATTTCGCAGGAATTACCAAGTTTATAGTTAACTGTTGATGCTCCATACCCAGGAGAGACAGACCCTAGCAATCTGACTACCTGATCATATATATATATATATATATATGTCAAGGTCCGGTGCATAGGTAGGTAGGTCCGGTGCTTTAGGTCCGGTGCATAGGTAGTTGAATAAACGAAGGAGCACACTTACGAAAATTCCATTTTTAATGTTGTAACGTTTCGGCCGTGGCACGGCCTTCGTCAGAATACACGGTGTATTCTGACGAAGGCCGTGCCACGGCCGATACGTTACAACATTAAAAATAGAATTTTCGTAAGTGTGCTCCTTCGTTTATTCAACTATATATATATATATATATATATATATATATATATATATATATATATATATATATATATATATCTCGAAAGATCTTCCTCGGGCGATGGACCCCTGGCAGCCTAGCCCCGGGCACCAACATCAACAACCGTTGGACAAATAAAGTTTATTCCTATCCTATCCTATATATATATATATATATATTCAAGTGAAACGCACCACTCAAGCTCACTAAATGCCATACATATATGTTATCATTGCTTGGGTGTCGTTATAAGTATGCCCTGCGACAACTAGACCAGGTTAGCGTAGGAATCAGGGGAGTTGAAGAGATGTGGAGTAATTTTGATCATAATTTAAGCACGCTGGGGTTTTGTGAATATGCCACAATAGGACTGTGGCTGTCAGAGCTTGGAATCTAAAACGGAACAACGTGTTATGCATCAACAGGATGTCATATGCAGCCTCCGTAGCAAGACCGTTGTAATATGATTTTTATAGGCTTTCTTTGTCCTATTAAGTGTAAGCTGACGGCAGGTGTAGGCCTAGTGCGCTACTCAGGGATGGAAGTGCTGCGTCAGTTGCACCACCTTGCGCCAAACTGTCGAGCTGCGCCAACCTGCACCAAAACACTAATTTCGAATGAAGATGCCAAATCTAGCAGATTGCGCATGTTCAGTGGCAACCATACATTCGTTGGCTAGCGCTTAGCCCTGCAATCCAAGCCAAAGTAACGCGTTTCAGGGTCGACGACTTTGGAGTGCGGGTGTGTGTGTGTTTGCATAATTGTAACTAGGCCGCAAGAAAATGAAAGCTTTTTGTGCCATACAATGCATTATGAAATGTTTTATATAGGTCTTATGCGTTTGGGCATGCGCGGACCATCTAAAGATGATTTGAACTGGTGCTCCTTTCATGGCGCAGTCAGTAAGGAAAGCCGCCCTGAATGAATGAGTCTGCTCGGCGCGTGGTCCATCAGTTTCATTTTACATATTAGCACTCGAATTCGTGCTCTTTGGGCAAGCACATCTGCGTCGATTAATGCATGGATGCCGTGCGTGGGACGTTCTACATCTATTTCGCAATGTCTCCGGCCACCGGGGTAATAGTACGGCATGTCGGCAAACGACCTGTTTGCTTTGCTGAAACTTGGATTCACATATATGCAATGGCAACCGCAATGATCACTGAAATTTGCACTCGGGCTGCACTACTTTCTGTACGGCCGCAACACACAAAGTGGGGCTTTTGCCGCCGCAGAAAGCAAACCGAGAATGTAAAGTTTTTTTAATTAGTGAGCCTTATCGGCCAAATGGTCGTCGTAATTAAAAGCTCAGCGAGAGCGCGAACCACCGATATTGTGTTCGCGGCGACGATGTTTACAACGCGACTTGCGCAAATTGACTCCGAATATTTGAATAAACCATCGTTCGGCGCACGAAATATAGGCTGCCGTTTCACATTGCCCTTATGGCGCCTATGGCTAAACCGCAAATTTTTATTTTTTTATTTATTTATTTATTCATACTGCAGGCCAACATACTGGCCCATGCAGGATGGGTAATACAGTTGACAAGGTAATAACAATGCAACAAAGATAATAAAAAAATGTATATATAGACAGTGCATGAAAATGCTGCATCCCATAGTCACGTTACAAAAATCACAATGCTTCCCTTAGCACAGTAACTACAACAAAATAATCGCACAATTGAATTTATATGTGGATCAAAACGCTGTGTCAAAGAACAAGCGGACACTAAACATAACTAAATACAGAAAATTTCACATATGAAAACGAGAAAAATAGTGAAAAAATTTGTGTTTATGGTTGTGTTATTTTTTGTGAAAAATAGCTTTCCAACGCATTTGTGAAGTTCCCCGATTGAAGTACTTCAACAGGGAGAGAATTCCATTCGTTTATAGTACGCGGATAAAAACTATTCATGTGAGATTTTGTTTTAGCAAATAATGGCGTAAGGGAAAAGTTGTGTCTATGTCTTGTTTTTCGTGCCCGAAGCCCGAAGCCCGAATAATCCCGAAGCCCGAAGAATCCCGAAGAATCGCCCGAATAAGCCCGAAGAATCCAGCTTATTCAAAATATTGATCGATGAAGCATATTGGAAAACCAATGAATATTTTTATGCCTTTATTCCTTTCAGAAAATATCTTAGAGTATTTTTTTTTGGCAAACGATGTGAAATACTCGCCAACATGCAGTGACCAATACGTCACTTCACATTTATTGCGCACTAATTTGCTGTCTTAACTGAGCGCCTTCAATAATTAAAAATTATCACAGGGTACTACGCCAACGGCGTTCATCTTACCACGCGGAGGGTGTTGTTCATCGTAGGCACTGTAAATATTTCTTGTCCATTGTACACAAGTACGCTTGGCTATATAAATTTACAAATTCACCTACAGTCAATGAGATGTGAAGGAACGAGTTGTGGATGATGTTGAGAAATGAGTGCTAATATCATTTAAAGCAATATAGTGTTTGTAGTGACCTTTTTTTTAAGGAAAAGGAAAGCCTGCGAATGAATTAAAAAAATTACGTGACCGTGACGACGTTTCTGCGTAAGAAAGATTTAATGAATCTTTACGCAAGCCTCGTCAAATAGGTACCCTGGGAACGAGCGTCCGTGCTTTTTGTTCGACGCAATAGCACTTTCGGCGCGTATCTTCGGTACCTATTAACTCCTTACCAAATGCGAAATAGCGCGATCTTGTAATGGCTCACTTTCCGAACCGCTGTAAGACCGCGGACCAGCTTTGCACGTTCGTAATATACACTGTGTACTAGATCAGAACGTTTACCTCTGAGATTACTGGTGCAGCGATGCACTACGACGTGAAATTATGTAAATCTCGCAGGCTTTATTTTTGATAATAAGGCAATAGCCTTTCTAGGCTCATGGTGAAGTTTGTGTCAGCAGACCTGACCGTCGGAGTGGCTGCCGAAGCGTCGTCACGCCACATGAAGCCAGACTAAAGAGAGAATAAAGAATGAAAAATGATTTATAGGGACAGTTAGTGAATGATAACGTTATAATAGAGATTGGTAGAGGTTAATAATTACAAGTTATTACTAATAATGACTACTAATGACTCCGAAATGACCAATATGTCTCACGACGTCTTGTAATGACCACAATTTATTACAAATAACTAGAAATCTTTAATAATGCGTAGTAATGACTAAAATGACTACTAAGGACCTTTAGTGGCAACAAGTGACTACGAAATGACCAATATGTCTAACGACGGCTTGTAGGGACCACAATTGATTACAAATTAATAAAAATGCTTGGTAGTCAGTAGTAATGACTAAAAGAAAGAAGAGAAAGAGAAGAGGCAAAGAGAAAGAGGGGAATGATAAGAGGAGGAAGAGGAGGCTTTCGCATTCTTAAGAGCCCTTGTAAGATCTTAAGAGACCCTGTAATTTTTTTTTTTTTTTTGGTTTGAGGCTCCCCTTGTTCTAGAAAAAAATGACCACACCATACCTATGTTGCCATATACGCTGTTATCGGTCATTCCACGACGTATTGCATAACTTTTGCATTGGAACCTTGCTGAATAAATAAGATAATAGATGTTACATCATCTCTTTCTTTCCTTTGTGGCGCTTCATCGCTGACGATGGGAGCTCGTTACGGGAGAATTAGCAGCGCCCAGCATCGCGTGGGAACTGTCTTCCGACGATCTTCCCAGTGTAGTTATCGCATTACTCGTGCGCGTGACAAACTGCATATGATGTACTGGAGTCATAACAGCTTCCTCCCCTGCCGAAATGTTGACGGAGGGTAGCAGTCGCCGCTGTTGCACAGCAAGACGACTTCATTTTCTGCAGATGAATGCCAGAAAATCGCATTCGATTACCGCATTGTTGGGCATATCCAGACCAGAATCTTCGAGCTGTCACTGAAACTCATTCACTTGCGCAAACAAGCATTCAGCCCCCTCTGAACAAACCAGGTCAAAAGAGGAATGGCGATCAATCTTTCTCTAGTAACTGTTTGGAAATGCACACGTTCAAAGCTCTCTGGTCTCGCTTATGCTGATAAACCAGACGTGCTACGTTGCGCATCTACACACACAATCTCACAAACAATAAAACTCAAATAGCGATTTTGAGTAGTGGGGAAGAGCAACCCCGGGGCCCGGACGACATAGAAAGCACGACTAAGTGCATCCACATTTCCATTTATTTGCCCTTCTTGTGCTTCAATTCAAAAGAAGATTGCGGTTCAATGAGGCTCAACATCAGGAAGCGACTGATCTTTGGTGTCGCGGCTTGCAGCCAGGCCAAGGGACATTGGTCCCTCTCTACGATGAATTTGGCGCCCCCGAGATAGCATTGCTATTTCTTCAATGGCCCGCCACCCAATACCAGCAATTTCTTTTTCCAGCGTGCAGTATGCCATCTCACGAGAGCTCAGTTTTCGGCTTCGATAGAGCACGGAGTGTTCGTTACCCTCGTCATCCCTCTGACAGAGAACGACACCTAGTCCTCAATCACTCGCATCACACTGAACCATGAATTCTCAGCCGAAATCGGGAGCTCGCAGTACCGTAAGCCTAATCAACACAGCCTTCAGGCTTAAGAAGGCAGCTTCCTTCTTTTCATCCCAGACTACGTTTGTCGGTTCTATCCCGCGGAGAGCATCAGTCAGGGTACTTGCCGAAGGTGAATAATCCCGCATGTAATGGCTACGAGCCCCAAAAATGCCCGAATGTCCGTCTTAGTTTTCGGTTGAGGATAGTCTGCTACCGCTTATATTTTAACCTCACTAGATTTCCTGAAACAGTAACCTCTGTGGCAGTTCATAGACACCAAGGTATTCCATGGTCACCCTTGTAAGACCACACTTCTCGGCCTTTGCGGTGAGCCCAGCTTGACGCAAACGGCTGAGCACCGCTCTAACATGCACCAAATGGTTTGCCCACGAATGAGAAATGATTGCAATGTCGTCTACGTAGGGCACTGCAAATGCTTCACAACCCTTTAGAACTCTATCTATGAGGCGCGAAAAATAAAAAGCAGCATTTTTTTCAGTTCGAAGCTCATAATTGTCGGTTGATAGCTGCCTGGTGGTGTTACTAATGAGGCGGATCTGCTGGCCCGCTCAGTGAGCGGTACTTGCCAGTACCCTCGAGTAAGGTCTGCTAGTCGCATAGGCTGCTCGACTCACCTGTTCCACCCTCTCCTCAATATTTGTTTTTGATAGGCTTGATGCTTGGTGAGAGTATTTAATTTACGATAGTCTACTACGGGCCTTGGGGGTTTACCCGGAGTTTTCACCAAGATCATAGCTGAAGCGTATTCACTCTCGGATGGCTTAATTACTCCTAATTCGAGCATGCGCTTCACTTCCCTGTTAAGGATATCTTTTTACCTAGGAGAAAATCGATAACGCTTTGATTTCACTGCCTCCACGAACGTCTGCTCAATATCACGCTCAGTCAAATTAGTTCTACCCCGTTTGTCGACGAAGCTTTCATCAAGCACTCCTATTATTTCGCCGAGATCAGACAACAGGGATTCCATTAGTTCCTCTCTCTGCTTCACGAGTTCTTTAGCACTACTTCGCCCTCCACTTCGACAAACCAGATTGTCCTCCATCTCTTCAGGAAGGTTTAGGATCGTATTCACCATTACCTCCCTTTGACCGTTAGGTTTCATTAGGCTACAATGATAAATAGGGACCTCTTTACGTTTCCCTGAGGGTTTCGATCACCACGTAGTTGGTGTCAGAGAGTTTTGCAATCAGTTGAGCTGGCCCTTCCCGCTGTACGTGGGTCTATTTTGCCTTGAGGCTCTTCGTAACATTACCTTGTCACCGATATGGAACATCCGCTGACGGTTGGTCCTATCATAGTAGACTGTGGATCGAGCCTGAGCTGACTTCATGCTGGCCTCTATACGTTCTTTAGCGTTATGCAGATGCTCCAGCAGATTAAAAAGAAACTCCGCCACGTTAAGGTCTTCTCCGCGCCCTTCCCACGTTTCCTGCACCTTTCGCAAAGGTGAGCGCACACGGCGGAGCTGAAACCAGGGGATTCATGTGGTACCGACTGCAAAGCGAAAAGTGCTGCTTGTAGGCACCCGTCCCAGTCGCGCTTTTTTTCATAACACAGGTCTCTAAAGACGCACTTGAGAACGGAATGCCACCTTTCTACGTTGTTACACTGTGGAATATGAATTGAGCCGTGCACTATTATTATGCAGCATCGCTCTAGAAATTACGCGGTGGGGACACTTGTGAACGCTCTGCCATGATTACTTTGGATCTTAGAAAGGAATCTAACTTAAGAAAGATTATCACCAGTGAATCCACAACACTCTCCGTCATCACCTCAGACAGCGCAAGCGCCTTTGGAAACTTCGTGGCTGGGCATAATATAGAATGTACCGGTACCCTGTTCCTCTCATAGGAAATGGCCCAACTACATATATCACTAACCGCTGAAACGGCTCGGTAGTATTCGGTACTAACGCCATCGGTGCTTTCCACATATCCTGTGCCTTTCCGACCCGCTGACATGTGTGGTATGACCGCACATATTTCCTCACGTCCTTAAAACGTCCAGACCAATAATACTCTTGTAAGCGCATCTCTACATTCTTTTCCTGGTTCTGTGGTGACACGACCATGAACTTCCATGGGAAAGCTGAAAGAAGAATGCGCGATAATTATGGGAATGACTCGCTCCAATCCAAGCTTACTCTTGTAATAGCCATACAACACACAGCTTCTCAGCTGGAAAAAAAATATTCTTTGCTGGAGTACGCGTTCTTTGGCGCTCTCTGTTCTCCCGAATGGTCGAGCCCTCCACCTGCTGAATAGCCAACTCTTTTGTATTTCCACTCAGGAGTGTAGTGAAACTACTTGACACTGGCGTCAATAACGCGTACTCAAGAAAATCCTTGTACTGGGTTTGTGAGACTGATTATCCGGCTCACCAGCCTTGAGCGTCTCGTTATCTAGGTGGTCTGCACTGTGTTAATCGGTTTCCGCCACAGTCTTATCGGGTGTTTCCTCCATAGTGTAACTGTCGGAAGTGAGTTGAGTTGCCAATTTTTGCGCCTATGAACGGGTTAATTCTTGCACAACCCGGTCACCGAAAATAATGACCCTCTCTCCCAATGTCATATCTGATCTGCTTGAGCACAAGTAGGTATAGCATATAGGGAGGTTTCCTGAAACGCCAGTTTCGGTTGTTGCTTTACCTAAACGACCCTCGAAAACCACGGTCCCGATTGGCAAGCACAAGTTGAGTTCTTCCACCACCTGGCGGATTTATGCACAATGACCTGAGTAGTCAGCTGGTGACATATCGATGGATGGACAACATCCATGTTGCCGCCGAGTCGAGCAATGCTCTGCACAGTTTCCCGTTTACTCCCGGTCATGCAGGTAAGGCTCCAACAATTTGATCTTTTTTTGACAGTCATTCACATACGAAAACGCAAAGTTCTCCTGTCTGCAGTTTACCACTATATGACCCGGCTCATTGCATTTGTAGGAAATGAGTGGCTGCTTTGTCTCAAAAACGTTCTTTGCCTTTTGTCCGTTGGTCACTTTTTCACTCGGTTGACTGTAGTCCATTCTTTCATTTTTTTTACCTGAAGGTACCCTTTCTGCCACTTTGTCCTCTTGAGGGCTCGAACGGTGCTTCACATAAGGATTATTCCCACTTGTTTTGGAATTGTAGGCCCCATCAACTCCTAGGCTGTAGCTAAGCGGTCGGCACGATGCGTACTCCCCGACGAATTCAGCAGCTTTCGTCGCAGAAGGTACATCTCTCCGATCCTGTAACCATTTCCTCGTCTGCGAGACAGTTGTACAACTGCCCTAACCAAATCCTCTCCACTACATCGTCCCGGGCACTGTAGGTCTCAGTGCGCTTTAAGCATTCGGTCAGGTTCACTCAAATCGTACAGAAACTTGGGATTGCTCTCGTCCCTGGGATTCCTTGCGCCCCGAAATCTTTGCATAAACGGCTCTGCGCTAAGTCTGTACTTTCTCAGAAGGCCAGCCATGACCTCGTAGTTCTCTGCGTCGCCTTTGCTGAGCCGCGCAACAACCTCTGCTGCGTCGGAGGGCAGGACCTTCAGTAGCCTCTCAAACTATGTGTCTCGCTCAAACGACAGTTTCTCTGTCCAATCAAAATTTGCAATATACAGACCGATATACGCTGATACCACATATGGCTGCATGTACCTAGACATTTTAACTCTGCTTCCTTGTTGAGAAGAGGTACCACTTGCTGCGGACATTCGCCCGACCTATTACTCAGCTCAAGTTCCAACTTGCGGCACTCAATCTCGCACTCCAGCCCTTCTGCATTATGCTCATGCTTTTCTTCTCCCTTTCTCGATCTTTCTGCTGTCTTTATTTCTTCATTTCGCGTTCTTGGTGCTGTCTGAGCTGCTCTTCCTTTTTTGTTCGATGAGGCTCCATGCTTCACTGAGTTCTTCATAACAAGCCCCCAAATCAACGATTGCCTGTCTGATCATGGGCTTTCGTGCCAAATCCTTTGTATCAGTCCCCAATTCCTCTCGCAACAGGTCCGGCTTCTACAGCCTCTTGAAGTCCATGATCATTTAGAGTGCCGGCTATTTCCAAAGCAATTCGAAAGTCTCCAACCTCTGGGCTCTCACGAAAGTTATCTACCAGTTCTCAAATATAAAGAAAGCTCTTTTAGAACGTGGTTCACATCAAAGGAAAAGCCACACTCACCCAAACGTGATTGATGTCTCGACACAGCTGCTTTCTCGCTGGCCGACCATTGTTGACGTTTGTAGCTTCAGATATTACCGCAGATCACCAGTTGTTACGACGCTAGCTTATGCCTCGAACCTGGCTCCATGAGGTAGCAAGGCGGAGGCTTGGGACTGAAGAAATCAGAAGCTCCGAAGTTGGTGAAAACAAAAACCAACACGTTTACTAGCACTTGCACAAAGGTTACTTAGATTGTTGAATAGGCAAAAAGAAAGTGTTTAGCAACGAGCGTCTGGATGAGCCTGGCTTCCATGGCCCAGAGCAACTCCTTTTCTCTCCGCACCGTCATTATAACATCTCTGTTCAAACCCTCCCACCTGGCGGTAGCCAATCAAACACAAGTCACAACCCACCTGGACGACAGTCATTCAAGAAGCACAAACACTGCAGCAGACGAAATAACGGACCGGCGACCCTCACCAAGTTCCAGCGGGCGCAAAAGCGGAGAGATGGTCTGGGTGTAGAAATGGGAGAGAAGATCTTTTGCTCCCAACTGGTCTTCTCCGCTGCTTCTCAGTATAGGGCAGGCACCAGTTCGTGGCGGCTTTCTTGCGGGTAATGTCCCTGAGCCCTTCTGTGTCGCCTTTTTTCCTTTTTTTTCTCTATTGCAGCGTTCGCTCTTCAAAGACTCCAAAATGGCCCCCTTTGTGGCATTCTGCTATTGCCAGCAGGTTGCAAATTCTTCCTTACGCATAAGTGGTCTCAATGTTGACCTTTCAATATTTCTGTTGAACGCTTCCTTTAAAAGAAACGCTTTCTTAAAAATGATTGTTTCCAGCTTCCCGAAAACGCTGAAATTTCCGCGAGCAATAATCCTGAAAAACAGCAAACCATGGCGCATAGCGATGGGGAATATTGCCGGTATTCTGAGAATTAGCTTTCCTCTTAACCGCTCCTGCATGTCGCCATTTATAAGCGCACTGCAGCGCACTCGCTGCGCTCCACATTAAGGCGGCAGGTCTCTGCGTGTCGCGCAGCATCACTCAAAGTCGAAATGTCATGTAACGGAACTGCCGACCTGCGAAGCAAGTCGAGTGCCATTTCATCGACCAATAAGCCGGACAACTTAGCCACTATACAGCACGTCAGGATGTATTTTCGCCAAGCTGGAATGAAATTGTAGAGTCTCCTGCATCGAATATATATTTTCTTTTTCAAAGGAAATGTCAGGACGCAGCTGCGCAGGTGCAGAAAAAACTAACAAACAATGAAAACACTTTTCCCAGGAAGGGCTTCCGGGCTTCACGCCCCGTTTCATCATGTTTAGGATATGACATCGCAGATGCGTCCTTTGCGAGCTTCCTTGTTCTGCCACTAAGCGTAATAACATTATGCTGCTCGATAGCATGTCATAGAGCCGCAATGACGGTTTGAAGCTAGCAGTACCAAGCATGGGACAGAGCACGAGATGACGTTGGACGCAGGGCTAGTATGCACTAACAGCACCTTAGGGAGGAGCGACGAATATGGGTGGCCGACTTGTGTAGGCTAGCACCCCAAGATGCGTAAGCCAGTGATAAAGGTCTTGTGCACGACGTCTAGCAGAGATTAACAGGACGCAATAATTGAGAAAGTGGGACATTCAGATGCAGCACAATGCATACCTATAGTAACTGAGTTGCTTCCAGATATACCGCAAGAAAGGAAACATACGAAGAAGACACGACAGACGTGGACGAGTGCTGTTGGGTCTTCCTCCTTGTGTCTATGTGTGTGTGTACCTTTTTGTGCTATTTCTGTAGGTAACTATCCTAGAGCAACTAGCCCAACAACCGGCCTTTGCATAGTAGCTCAACGAGTGCAAAGAAAGTCGCAGGTCTGTACGAGTGCCCCAAAGAGTGACAACAAAACTAGTTTATCATTACTCAAATTACGATTGGCAACTTCGTGTAGTATTACTGGCTGAAAACTTCATCAAGGATGTTTTTAAAGCGAAGCTTTCTTTGCCTCTTTCTTCGACTTTCCCTTGGCTACCGCTGCTGCTGTGTCTGCTGCAGTCTGGCACACCGCCTAGGGGGTGGTTCAGAGCGTGTGTATACAGACAGGGGCGTGGCAGAGAGGAAAGGTGGCGCGACAAATTCGTTTGGACCTTTGCACCACGTTGATTGTGCACAATACACTCTGGCTCTGTAGCTCCCTGGGCGTCGCCATAGCAGCCTCCTGACAGCTGTCATTATCCTTGACCCCCCGTAAATAGTATTGCTGAAAGTGCAACACTTACCTTTCTACTAACGTGCAAGTCCTCAGGGAAGATAGGTGGTATGGTGGAGAGGAGGGGGAGAAAAAGCAGGGAATGGGTAGAACCAGTGCAGTCGAGAAACAAGTGAATAGCAGCCTTACCACTCTTCGCTCGCAGTTCCCATGCAAGAGGGGGGGGGGGAGGTACTATAGGGAGAAAGTTACGTAAGAAAGCAAGGAAACGATATTACTATTGACATGACAGCGGTTGCAAAGACACGGGAGAAATTTAATTTCATGGCATGGTTTGGTACATCTCTCGAAGTTTTGAAAAAAGAATGAATGACATGCAGATATGTTTAGCGGACAACTTACGCAGGGCGTGCAGAAGCAGCGCCGCTATAATTAAAGCGCCCCGTAGGGTCTAGACTACAATACGGAAGCGGTCGCACGTGAATCTATACTTCTGGGGCCGCCGCGGTAGCTTTGTGGCTATGACATTGCCCGTGGTCACGGGTTTGATCCCGACTGTGGCATCCGGATTTCAACGGGGCCAAAATAAATGAATGTAACGCTAGGGTACTTAGCTTTACGGACACGTTAAATAACACCACGCCGTCAAATCTTTCTGGGGTCCTCCACTACGGCGTGCCCCATAATCACATTGTGGTTTTGACACGAACAGCTCCATAATTCAATCAATCACTTTAGCGCTGCTCGGAGGACACGCCTTGCATATGGAGGCCAGTGACATGCGCACGGTGCTTGATGCCGAGAGTAACACATGGATATCTGATGAGGAACGCCTTTCCCTCTGCACGGAAACATGGACAAACACACAAAATATGCGGAAAGAGGCGATTGCTTACCTTTCCTTTGTTGTCGCTGGTTTCAGTGTACAATGAAAAGCTGTCTGCGCCACACTCGACAAGATTGACCGTCGTTTCCATTGGCAAAAGAGATTCTTCAAACCCTCTTCACAGTTGACGTTTAGCTCGAGTTGCTTTAAAGAAATGCAATTCGGTTTTGTTTCAAATCACCGGGACGAAATGAGAAAACAATGTAGTCGCAAGTTTATTGTTCATTTATTTCGACAGATTCCGTTTTCGTCTAGTCTTCCTTTCTCCTCATCACTTCCCTCTTTCTCACAGTGCACAGCAGCCAACTGCGCAGCTGTTCTGCTCAAACCCTTTGTCTTTCATCTCGTATTGTTTCTTTCGCGTCTGGTGTCAGTGTCTGAATACTCAGCCAGTACAACATGCTCAGCTAGCCAGGAAATGATGTTCACCTTATGGATTCTCCTGCATGGTGTCATTCCGGCTTCGGACCGTCTCGCGAATTCTTGAAACAATGTCATTAAAATTAATTTTTCATAAAATTATGTGTCGTTCATCAACAATTAGCCTTATTCATCTTCAAAGTTTTACCATTCATGTATTTGGTTAAAACTGAAAATAAGAATGATAGCTTAGAATATCACTAAAAGTTTCCAGTGTGAGTGTCACTCACAATGTGCAATTTAGCGCAAGAGCAAATGGCTCAGCTAAACCACAAATAACATAATCTAATGTGCATCACACACTCTACCGAACAACACACACACACGCACAACAGGTTGTATACATGAGGAATGGGCTAAACGAAAAGCGTAATGATAAAAAGAAAATAAATAGCGCGCAGACACGCGTTAACAGCCGGTCACGGTGCTTAAATCAGGAACGCAACTCAAGAACATAATAACCTAGCAATAATTCATAGCTTTGCTTGAACGCTGTTGCTCCGGCTTCTTGATCTAGTGAATTCTTACATCTGTGTTAAGACAGCTCGATTTTCGTCACAAATTTGTTCTGTGTCAACAATTAGACTTGTTGAGTCCATATGTATTTATCATTTAATGATTTGCAAATATATTATGCTTCAGTGAAAAAGAAAGTTCTCAAAGAGCGGTCAAGCCTAGCATAAAAACACATCAGAAGCGTCAGGGTTACCCGTTGCGGTACAATTACGCGTGATGGCTCACGTACAACGTACAGCATCACGGACTACGCACGACATGGCAGGTTAGCGCGCCCATAAATGTCTAGGGCCGAACTTTTCATAACCTCTTTTTTTGTCTTTCAGGCGTTTTATTGTGCAGCCATGCTGAGGAAGCTATAGTGTTTGACGGCGTTGACCCTTTTCCTGCATTTTATTTGCAGGTAGCTATGTGATATTTAGTTCCTTTCATGTTTCCTATTGCGATAGCAATTATATGAACACTACAGGTGCATTTCTGCCGTCGCCGTCGGCGTCGCCGTGAGGTTCCACATAAGTGAATTCGTGAAAGGGTGAGCCGGTGAACGTGGTTCAATTTCGCGTGCGCGTGACCAAGGAACGCGGCCCGGATGCGTGCTCTCTGCTGTGGCGCGCGAGGCAGGAGGGTGAGGCGAGGGAGGAGGGGGTGTCCTCCTCTGGCGGCTGCTATGGTGCCTCGATGTCTTCCTCGCCCGCCGCTCCCTGCAGACTGGAGAAAACCGCCGCGTGGACTACGGCGTTGGCCACGCGGATCGCGGACGCTGTAGTAGACACTTTGACCGACGCCGTTGGGGCGCGCTGTGGCGCTCGTGTCTTGAAAGCGATCTGCGATGTTTGCAGAGTATGCGTAGTGCCGGTAGCTTCGTATGCGCTGTGCTTTCAACGTTTCGTTCGTGCTCAAGGGAGGCACGCATGATGGTCAATTCGTTTGCTGCTGCCACGATTGCTTACTCCAGAATTTTCACGACGAGTTTCCGCGCTCATCGAGCGAGGTGTGTTCAAGTTGACTTGTACGCGCGTGACATCGTGATGGTAATTTAGTTAAAACACGTTGACGGGCTAGTAGGCTTGTATTCACAATGGAATGTGTAAGTGCGACTGAACAAGGACGTAGGAAGAAACAGACACACAAAGACAGCGCTGTCTATATGTGTATATTTCTTTCTACGTCCTCGTTGAGTCGCGCTTACATATTCTATCGTTGTTAATTTAGTTAGTAAGCGAATGTTTGCAAGATTAAACGGGCAATAAAATTACTATCGTTATTTCGTACAGCTATCTACTAATTTGCTATAGCAATCGGTGCTTCACCTATCGGGCGGAACTGCGAATTTTTTTGTTCGCCTGACAGGTGTTATGAAGCAACTCTTCTATCCGATTATTGAGCATCATTGTTGAAATAAACTACAATAGCATGTAGGAACATACTATTACCAATCCGCTCAATGAAGCCAGCATCAGGTGTAAAGTGCATGATAAATAAAGATTGTTCAATGAAAAGTGACAGAATAAGCGGTGTGGATATTTATTACCAGAACTTTACGACAAAATATGCTTTTGTAGACTGAAACGTTCAAGAAACGCTTCCAGTTCAGTTCCGGGAAGAATTTCACCGTGAAGGTGAGTGCGAAGGCAGGTGATGGGAGGCAGTACAGATGAAATATCGATAAGAAATTGGTCGAAAATAGGGAAATATAAGTAAGTAGTAACATTGCAGATAATGCGCATATTATGAGCCTGACATGTGTAGGAATAATCTTTTAGAAAGGCGAACAGGCGATGATGAGAGTGATACATTTTTTAAAGAAATGTGTGGTTCTTACAGACATTATAGACTATATACTGTATGGAATACTAGGCATATTATGTAATACTGAAGTTGCGTATATTCTTTTTTTCTGGCAGCAGTATTCCTTGGTTGAAAAGCAAACGGGCTAAGCTTGGGCGGGTAAGTCAGAGATATATATGAGTGAACACCTTCTTTTCAAAAATATCCCGCACGCGTGCTTTTCCATGACTTAATGGCGGTATATCTCTGTCCTTTCTTTTTTTTTCTTTTTTACCTAGGCACATAAAATATGGCCACCGTCTTAAGACGAGAAACTCCTGATGGGGTATGTAACAAGACTGTCGATAATTGATATTCACGTGGATATCTAAAAATGTTTCCAGCTTCTTCAAGCTTCAGAAACGTCAAAGAAGAGGCTCTTGGAGCTTTTCATGATCATTTTTGTCTTTGATGTTCCACTAAAAACACAGCTACTCTTGTGTCACTATTGCATAAGGTGCACTTTATTCCTAACGAGGAGGCTGCCATAACCATTTATAAAACAGTTAGGTGCAATATTTTTTTTTTTTAAAAAGGCGCTTATACAAACATATTCGACAATTACGACACACGCCATTGGTTAGGACTATTCTCCCGGAATCTATATTTATATCAGAACGCAAGTGTGAGCAGGCGAGCAAGAGCGGCTGTAGGCGTTGCGATTGTACGAGAACATTCTTCCATGACATAAAGTCTGAATTTCCGATCTACAAAGATCGCAGCTTCTTTTGTCACGGGGCACAATTGCTTGTTGCCTTGCAATGCCATTGGGCAAATATATGATTTTACCTCACTGTTGCCGTTGCATCTCGTGCTATGCCACTCGTTGGCTCTTGACCTGCTGTATCCCAGTCATATGACAGTACGAATTGCTTCGTTTCACACCTATCAGCGCGAAATTGTAGCGACTCGCGCACCACTCTCGGCTTCCGCTTTAGCCAATTTTAACCAGGCTTCCCTATGCGCCTGTTTTTGGTCTCGTTACGCACCCTAAAGCGCGTTGTCGTTCTTATAGTAAATAAAGGAGCGTTAATAAACGTAGCATTAGGAGGAAAATTCTGTAGCTTTAGCGTGTGACTAAAGTGTATATGATGCCAAGCTTGAGTGAAGCATTTAATGAAATGCTACACAGCCTTATGCGATACACACAATTCTCTTTATTTTCTTCTTGTGCAATTTGTATTCTCGTCCAATGTTACCGTTACCGAGGTGTATACTGAAATTCAAGCGCCCAATTCTCGCCGATGCCTAGTGCGGTACGTTGACGCAGCAATTTCACTTGGACGAAGGCGATGTGCGATGCTTTTAGAGGAAATATTGTAAATGATAGAGGAGCAAAGAAAGGTGCGGAACGTTTGTGGATATATTCGAGCATTCTGTAAAAATTATGTGACAGTGTAACAATGGTAGTCTTACTGAATCACCCAAGAAAGGGGAGGTGCCTCGTTGCACATAGTCAATAACCCGACATAGTGTTGCCCAAATAAAAGGAGTTTAAGAAAATCAAAGGAGCGGCTGCATATCATGCGTTTTTTTTTTTTGAAGTGGTGCCTGCGTTTTCTAGGGACGCACAAGCCGACGTCATACAATCAGATCTTATGCCTTGATTTATTATTTGATTAGGGAAACCAGAGGTAGCCTCACAGGCGGTACTCTGTCGGTCAACGCTGACTACTATGTACGCGAGTTTGATAGAAGCAATCTGGGGGGCCCATCATGCTAAAAATCAAGAACCGACGACTGCCGACCGACGGCCTACGCCAAGAGCTGGGGATGTAGGTAAAGAAAGTTTTCGCTTGGTAAAATAAATATGCTGTTCAATGCTAATGACCAACGAGCGAAGTGACATGAAAGCTCAATGAGATGTTTTGTAATGGGGCCGTTAAGTTGTCATTTAGGCCAAGGCATGATATTCCTGTCACGATCAAAGGGCAACCTAACCTCGGATGTCGACACTGCTCCGGTGCGTGAATTGAGGCACAGCACGGCAGCAGGCGTTTCCCCGTTAGGAACTATTATTCACTTTCCTGGAAACTCCGAGTCGAGCTAAGAGGCCGGGCATACGCATCCGTAACGCCGTTCGTGCTATCAGTGCGCGCTTGGTCTTTCAAGCTGCGTTTAGCGAATGATCGATATTGCGCACGTGCCACACACACGTGCTTCGTTTTCGGCTCAAGAAGAGCTAAGTTCTGGCTCACTGTTTTATATGGCAGTGGTGGTACAGCGGCGCCAATTACGCCAATGTGTTGCATTTGTTTACTGCGGCTACAAGCTGCGCGAAAACCGCAAAAAACACCTCGCTTAGAAACCGACAATCTCCAAACACTGAACACGACCACTATAAGGCTGCGCGTTCGGGCGGCTCTTAGAGGGAATTGGCAGCTAGGTAAATGTGATTTGTTAACTCTATCCTCAGGATACTGGAAGTCGAAGCAGTCGTCGAGCATCGCGCCATTCCAGCCTGCGTTTTGGTGCACTCACGTGCCATAATGCGCGACCGTATCACGCCCGTGAATCCGTGTGCGTGTTTTGTTAGAGAAGTATGAGTTACATATCTTCATACCTATCCCGAGGATCTGCAATGCGTGTGCATGATCATACTTGCCAGAAGAGGCTGTTAGACCAAACGCGCTTTGCTGGCTCGGTGGCCCAGTGTCAGCGGGCGCCTGGTTCAATTGTCGTTCAATGTGCTCTGTTTGTGCGCGGCAGTATCACCTGTGATGGAGTGGATGCACGTTGTAGAATGTAAATGCGAAAGCTTTGATTGCTGCTTGTCGCTTGCGAGGAACACCTCAGCAACGCACAAGTCATATTTGAGTCTTACGACATTGACTTTCATGTAATCTGAAGCGCGGATGTTGCAAGCACGTGACCACGTCTTTAGTGACATTTTCTCGCCGGGTGGCACTAAATGTACCATATAGGGTTTGAAATAACGGGATCCTCGCTGATATGTACAAAGGTACACTGCAATCCGCGAATTGCCGCGCGGTAAGTGCGTTAAACGTGCCCGCTAGCAGAGGGCTAACGGGAAATTTTTTCGGTAGCCGCGACCTTCTTGCGAATAAGCCAGAAAATAAGATATTTAACGTGAAAACGAAAACAGAAATTATTGAATTGAATGAAGATGTTTGTATTGTTCGAGACTTACACCGCGCCACCTGCCTGAAGTGATTACAGCAGGCCACAATTTGCTTAAAATATTTTGATTAAAGATAGCTTTATTAAGCGACAAGGAAATAGTTCGCAGCACCTGAAGGCGCCAACCTTTGTTCTTACATCATGTCAATAAATAAAGAGCGGCAGCGTGAGACAGAGTTAATAATGTATGCGTAGGTGATGTCGATAAGGGCGTTTCAGCACGCCCATTAATTCACGGCGCGAATGACAAAGTTCTCCGCGTCAGTCCAGGCGAAGATGCCATGCTTGCCAATTCACAAAATAAATGTGTAAGGGTACTGATACTTTTTTTATTTATATGTCCGGTCTCGTGATCGCACTCAAAATGACCTTCGAGATATTGGTTAAAGTGAACTGCGGGATCTTTAATCATAGAGACTTGGTTGTAATTGGTAAAAACTAGAAAGCCCTACACAGCGCTATGAAGTCCAATCTGTGACCACAGGAGTCAAGAGAAAACTCAATCGTAATAGTAACAACTTTGATCACTTTCGATCACTTACTTCATTGAGCTACATTATATTTGAAGTGCGCTTCTTGAAATTTAATATTTTCATGTCCGACAATGTTGGTTGCCCCCCCCCCGCCCCTTCCCCTTTAACCTGCTCTAAGTTCAAGATACCAGTTTAAAAACCGAGGTTTTTGTGCTCCCAAAATTTCTCCAGAAGCTGTTCTAGCTGTCCAACCCCTCATATGGGCAGACACACAAGCAATTCTCTTTGACGAAACCCCTCGCATGGACACAAAGGTGACAGGTGGTAGTTATATATATATATATATATATATATATATATATATATATATATACTTACGCGCGGCGCTACGGCGTAGTTCGGGTGGTGTGAACATGAACGGAGGTGTTATTATTTTTTCAGTTCACCTGCCCCATTCTGGCTGTGATAGCCCCAGTGATATGATATATATATATATATATATATATATATATATATATATATATATATATATATAGTATATGGAGATCAGTGATCCTGTGCTTACTGATAACTCAGGAGAATTCGACGCCAGGGCGCAGCCGCTCTCCTCATACGCCGCCCTTCCATTTTTGATACATACGTCTCCAATGAACTGCAGTGCACTGCTGTCATACATATCGTTGAGGATATTTGCGCGCCAACATATTCAGTTATAAATTATAGGCAAGAAACTTGGGGAAGGAAAATTTACTGGAAAAGGAATTATGCGGATTCCATTCATTATGGGAATCGATGCAGTAATCGAAAATTTATGTGCTGTTTGATTTGATTGGCGGTAGTTAGCGGTGACTTTGACGGGGAATGCACAATTTCTTCGACGTTTGGTTCAGCACGAGAGTGGTGAGTTGATCTTAAACGTTACGTCGTGTGCACCACTGCTGTTTGTCTCCTCAGTACATAGAACACACAGGGCGAGGTTGTGTGCCATACTTCAAGACCTCTGAGAGGGTTGAGCGTTGCCACTGACTCACATGGCACACCACAACCGCACTATGAGACACGCCGTAGTGCCGGACTCGGAATTCATTTTGACCCCGTCGTGTTCTTTAACGTGTCCCTAAATGTGTGTGCACGAACGTTTTTTTTTTTTTTATTTTATTTCGCCCGCGTGGAAATACGGCTGCCACGGTAAGGATCAAGTCCGTGACCTCGAGAAATTCGATAGCCGCAAAGCTGCCGCGGCGGGCACAGAACTGCTGATTTGACGTGATGAAGCTTCCGTGCTGTCGCCTAGACCCTGAGGCGCGCTTTAATTAATGTGGCTCTGCTTCCGCTTGCCCTGCGTAACTTGTCCGATTGACGTATCTGCATGGTCTTCATTTTTCAAAAATGGCTGAAATGTACCATACTGTGCCTTGAACTTAAATTTATCCCGTTTCCCCGCAACCACTGTTCTGTCTATAGTAGTAACGTTTCCTTGCATTCTCATGTCACCATCTTCCTATGACCCCCCCTTCCCCCCCCCTCTTGTATGGGAAATGCGAGGAAAAAATTGGCAAGGTTGTTATTCACTCGTTTCGCCGCTCTGTCGGTTCTACTTATTCCCTGCCTCCTCTCCCCCTCCTCTCTACCATTCTATCTAGCTTCCCTCTAGACGTGCACGTTAGCAGAAAGATGAGCGCTACAATTTCTGCTATGCTTTTGCGGGGGGTCAACTATATTGACAGCTGTCAATGTGCTGACGCCAGTGCACATCCCACGGACTGCAAAGGTCCACACAGGTTTCTCGCGTTTCCTTTCCACTCTGCCACAATTCTTCCATGTATGTACAAGCTCTGAACCTCCCACAAGGCGGCGTGCCAGACAGCCATAGCGGCAACAACAGCAGTAGCAGCAGTGGGAAAGTAGCAGACGTAAAGAAAGCTTCTCTTCAAAAGAAACCTCATCATTTGGAGCAATTATCTTGCTCTTGTTGGATTATCTTGTTCTTGTTCGATGAGCTTTTTCATTGTTTCGGAAACATTATATAGATTACTCCAATCGCCAAGTTACCGCAATAATTATGCCCAGATTCGTTTCTTTTTCCCGCTTACTTTGCAATTGCGCTGAGTAGTTTTATAGAGTGGTGTGCAAAAAGTTTATAGGAACTCAGTTTCTACTCTAACGCTTCTTGCGGCGAGTACGGCGGAATGCCGGCTATTCGTGGCCTTTTCATTCTAGGATCTACTTTCTCAATAATGTGGCTTTGCAAAACTCGCCATAGTTCTTTACTTTATTGCCCTCCTGGTGAACCTGTGGGTTATTTCGGCTTCTCTTTATCTATGACGCAGTTTTACAATGCGCTGCCTAAGAAGCTATAAGGCATAGTGCATGAATTTTCAGCGGCTACTTTTCGAGTTTGCCAGGAGAAATACTTGTTGAACTCTCCCGAATTATTTCGCTTCTTTCGAAAAGGTAAACTCATTGAAAGTGCTGTCTGTTTCTCCGTGACCGCATTTTCGGCAGAAAGTAAAAGCCCGCATAACAGCGTCGGTATAGTCGCGCCTGCGTAATTACATGCATGCATAAGTTTAATAACGCGTCTTCCTGTCCCTTCATATAAAACCACACACGGATGGGCCAAAGCATAAATATTTGCCGGAAAAGTGTCGCTTATCGTGGGTTATGTTCCAGAATGACAATTTTTCGTGCGCGCAACGTTCTGTGTGAAGCAAAGAGTGTTAAAACAGGAGCCCGATTTACTCAGTATTCGCCGCAGGTGTTTGCACTGAAGCGCTCGCACGTATTCTTCGTGAATAGCGACCATCGCCAGGCACCAAATATTGACGCAAAACTAAAAGGGGGGCATGTTTCCAATGGACACGATGGAAGTTTTTGCCGAACTGAGGGGAGCGTGGGAGTTTCGCAAGTACATACGCCGGCCTTCAAAAGCGGGTGTCGCTTTGAAATGCGAACACGTACCTCACGGACGACACTGAATGAGCTGAATAAATCACAACGGCTCTTCTCTTTTCGCAACGGGCTCGCAAGCGCGGGACCGTTGGACGGACGCTTTACGAGTCGGCAATGCCATCGCAGATCGGCCTAGGGGCGAATCCGCCGGGCGCACAGAGCGTGCCGGGGGTCTCGTGTTCTGTGCCCGATCGCTGATCGCTCTGTTCGCTCGGATATTTCGCGCGGGCCTCTGTGTAGGGACACGGAATCTTCAGCGATAGCATCGACGCCGGCTGCGTGCGACTAGCGTCGTCGTTTGTCGTGGACACGACGGGTAGAACGTCACGAGGAGAAAACCAGCCGCGCGGCGACTGATCGGCATTCCTAGTCGGGGTCGCGAGGCGTATCGCGAGCAGTCGCTTTCGCTGTAGCATTTATCGCGGCGAAAATCTCGTCCTTGGTGGCATTGATCTCTCTTTTTTTTTCCGGGAAACTGTGTATATTTGGCGCCGCCTAATCTTAGTTCGCACGCATTGAAGGCTGTCGTTGGGCTCCGTAAGGATAGTTCGCGTGCGTCAGAGAATCTCGTATGTTTGTTTTCATTTCAGCTTCTTAGTGCAAGGGCTCGGTACCCAGGATGCAAAGCAGAGAGATAACACCAATGATTGCAAAAAATATTCGAAGAAGGGTGCAGGGTATTTCGAAAGAAGCATGTAGCAACATCAAAATTGGCAATGTGAAGGGTATCGGAACCAAGTTAAAAATTAAGTAGCACAGAGAGAGGAAATTAGACCATACAATAAAACTTCTACCCGCAGAAAAGTTGTAGGCAAGGTGGTAATATTACAAATACGATACTACGAATTAACTGTACTCGGTAGCGACAAAAAAAAACGAAGTCAATAATAATAACAATATATACTACTTTACCAATATTCATAATTAAGAGATGAGAGACAAATCCTAACTACGAACTACACGGGAGCCGGTTCGCGTTCGGTGCTGTCCATCCGATTTGCGGAGTGGCAACGCCAGAGATGCAGTGATTCCGGAATCATTCGACATTTTCAGACGCCCTGTACGCAATTGGAATGCAATGTAAGCTCGAGTTTCCGGAATAGAGGTGGACTGGAAAGGGTACGTAGTTTCGGAGCACTGAATGTTGATTTAAGGGAGGCTAGAAAACCGGAAATTTGGCCGATTACACTAAACTATTGTTAGCCAATTCCTCACATTTCTCGAGTCTCCCGCTTTCAGTATTTACCTACAGAAGACCACCTGTGGCGCAGTAATTATAAACAAGAAGGTATTCTCTTCTTCTGAAGACTCAGAAGCCATTCTTGGTTAGATTGAGAAAGTTATTTAAAGAAAATTCATTTTAGTTAGAGTTAACACGTTTACATTTTATTAAAAAGTTATTTAACTCCTTTATTTTGGTGAACTTCACATTTATATAATGGGTTAAGTTGTCAAGCATAATTTTTTTTAGCAAGGGCACGCTTGACCTACGACAAAGATAGTATGCCGGAAGACGGCGACATCTAAGAAGGTTGCACTCTGGCCGACTCTACGGTGATTTAGAACACGTGACATGTTCTTTCCGGACACTGTCGTTTATCCAGAAGGCACGATAAGAGGCTGTGAAATAATTGTGCAAGTACATTATGCCGAAAATATGCCAGTAAATATGAAAGAACAGACCGAAAAAAAAAGAACGAGAGAAAAAGAAAGCGATGTAGACTTCAGCTCTTAACTAATTTACTGAGCAGCAGCGTTCTCCTGCAGGAAAGGACGGCACTTTTTTTGTTAATTTGCTTTTTGCAGAAATAATGGCGCTCACTATCTACGAAGGACATGGTGTAAGATAATTTTGTATCTTGATTTACCTATTCTATCATTCGCCCTTTTTCCCTCCCCAAGTGTAGGGTAGCCATTCGGGCGCGTCCTTCGTTAATCTCACTACCCTTCTCTCTTCCTTTTCCTCTCTCTCTCTCTCTCTCTTGAGTTTCCTAAATGCGGTATTACACCGATACTGGCAGCATCGCCCTCAAGAGATAAGATGTCAAAAAGTAGTACCTAACATTTATAGTAATACCTAAAGAAGCATTATGCAGCCTAATTTTCTTCGTTGTCAAAGCATCAAAACTGTTTTTCGGCGAAATGCGAAAACACCCGTGTGCTTAGATTTAGGTGCACGTTAAAGAACCCCAGGTGGTCGAAATTTCCGGAGTCCTCCACTACGGCGTACCTCATAATCAGAAAGTTGTTTTGGCACGTAAAACCCCATAATTTAATTTTTTAAGCTGTTTTTCTTGCTGTTCTTTTTTATTGGGATAGCTATTATACGGACACTCCAAGCGCATTTCAGCCGTCGGCGTTGACGTCGCCGTGAGGTTCCGTATAAAGTTAAAAGGCGACAACATCGTGGGCGCGCGCCCTACGTTTATGCGCGAGTGAAGACGTGCTATATGGGAGCCGACGATTGCTGCTCAATCTTGCCCGCACGAAAGGGACGAGTGCGAAGAGGAAGCGCGCCGTCTTCCGTCGTGCGCGAGGCAGCCAACGTTGCGCGACACCGGGGGAGGGTAAGTGGAGGGGGGGGGGGGGCGACGTTCTACAACTGCTGCAACTGCGCGCACGGTTGCGCGGCCGTATCTTGAGAGCGATTTGCTTTGGGCGCACAGTCTAGGTGCGCCTGCGGCTCGTATTTTTGAGCGCTCTGTGTTCTCGGCGCTCGCTTTGCATTCAAGCGAAAGACAGCACGAATGTCACTTCGCTCGCGACTGCTGCCGCGTTTCCTCAAGCCAGCATTTTGACACTGAGTTTCCGCGGTCATCGAGTGATATGTGTTCATGTTTGCTTTTGCGCGCGTGACGCCGTGCTTGTTAATTTAGTTAGTGTGCCTATGTTTACATGCTTATGTGGCCCATAAAAGTACTATCCTTACTTTGTACAGCTGTCCACTAATTTGCTATCGCAATCGATGCTTCGCCTTTCGGGCGTAAGTGTTTTTACTAGGCACGCAAGCAGCAGACAGTTTTGTTACTAGGCACGCAAGCAGCAGACAATTACATGAATCGTATAATTCACTAAAATTAGAGGAATCGAATGAATCAGCTCTGTCATTCCAATAGCTGGAATGGGCCGACTCTCATTATTCCCATGAGTTCGAAGGTGTTAAGTTACGGGGATCTGCACTCTTCGGAATGAGTCGCACTGACATGTAGGGCTCCACTACGTAACTCTGGCGTCTACTATTAAGTACTCGACATTCAGACAGCGATAATGCGTTGAGTTCATTCATCGGACTTGTGATTACACTATCAGACGTAATTTATCCAAGCCAAATTTATTGGCGTAGTTTTACCTCCTTTTAATAGGAAATGAATAGCAAATTCTGCGTGCCATATTAACGCCCGAAGCAGCTTCACCAGAATGTTTGAAAACCCGCATGACCAACGTTACACTTCAGCTCACAAACAGGTACGTGCGGGATATAAACGACTAAATTATGTTGGGAGAAGCACTACCTCTTAATTATGACCTCCGACATCAAAGTACTTTTGATGGATTTAATAGTACATGCGATCGCAGGACAGGGGTAATTGGAGATCGCGGGGAGAGGCCTTCGTCCTGCAGTGGACATAAAATAGGATGATGATGATGATGATGCGATTAACGTGCAATTACAAAACTACACTTCATGCTGAGGTTAAATGCGTTAACGAAAACGCAGCACAAAGTTTGCTGCTCAGCTGGACGGAAAGCCTGCTCACCTGCTGGACTGCTGGTCTGCTGGACCTCCTAATAAGTGACACATTGTTTCCGCTTTGAACAATAATTCTCAGTTTTTTTTTCTCATCTCGCTTATGTTCTACTACTCTTCTCGACCCCCCCCCCCTCCTTAGGAACGCGAGGGCTGTTTCTGCAAAAAGTGACGCCAAAGTTTAGGTGATCGAAGTATTGAATAATCACGACATGTGATCAAGACGAACCAGAGAAATCGCACGTTCATTAATAATATGTCTTATTGAAGTATTCATGGCCATTAAATAATAGGAGATGTTAAGAATCTTTATAGGTGTTTCTGCTTGTAGTGATAGTGCCATGGTCGTACACTGCCAGGAGGCTTCAGGCACATCGCCCGATTACACTGAATCGCGCTTTCAATAAGCGAACGAAATTTTGGGTACTTTTTAACATCTTACTACAGCGAAGCTGTTTATGGCTAGAGTTCCTTGTACTTTTGTTCTGCGAGTGGAAAAACCTTGGGCCAATCCCTGAGATCATGCAATAGCTGGCCAACCCGCAGCGGAGGTGAAGCATGCAGGCTTCAAGCATTGCCCTAACTTCCAAAAATAGGTTTGATATCTTGGGTCTAAATAGAAACCGTATGGGATATTAAGCTGGTGAGAGCAGATACTAGACTTTTGCCGCCGTCGGCCATGTCTACGTTCGCACCGCCCTCTCTTTGTCAGCGTTCCAAGAATTTGCGTATCTACTTTCTTTTCCTTCCGCTTTCCCGTGATTGCGGTTCCGTCGAAACGTCACGCGTGTCTAGTTCCCTCCGGCTCTCCACGCGAATTTATATAAAGATTGCGGTAACTGAGTCCGAACCTTTGTTCACAATTCTGTGTCACCTCTGTGTCCTGTGCTAAATAGCTTCGCTGGTCATCCTCCTTTACACAGCGGAATGGCTCGTGAATTTTCTGTTTGGTTGCCGGAGCGAAATGATTTACTGCAATATGCATGGGTTCGCACATTTGTAGTTCCGCATTTATATGGGTATTTAGATTGTGCTCAATTCCAACTTTGTGAGGTTGTGTCGCAAATATATTGAAATACGTCACGAGGCTCACTCTCACTCAAAATACTTAGTGGATAATTCAGAAAGTTCTGGCAAACCTTCGCATTCTTCTGCTCATCAATGATCATCCATTCGAGAGTAGCGCGAAGCTAAATAAATGAAACCTATACGCGATGCTCAGCAAGTTTCCAGGTTGAACAACAACAACAACAACATGAAACACATTCTTCTCTGCCGCATCCTGAACGCGGAAGCAACGACATTCTGATGTGCTATGTTAACCATCTGAGTTAACCAGGAGGCTAGCAGGTCACAGAGCGAGGCCTAATCAATATCAAACTCGAAGCGCAAGGCCACGGAAAACAGTAAATCACGTCTGCGGAAATTCGCAAGGCCACGAAAGTTTCGTGAAATGGAACGTGGTGATGCACCCGAAGGCACCTAGTGGCTGCTGTCCGAAGCTTTTCGTGTTCCTTTAGTGCAGAGCTGAAAACCGTATGCGACCTGAAATTTAAAAAAAGAGAACATACAGGTGTGCGAGTACCTAAATCTTTAACACTAATGGTGAGTTTCTTCGCTCCCACGTATTCTGGTAGAACCTCCCAAGCTATGACTTCCTATTAGCTCTAACCCGGAAGGCTATAGCCGGCGACTACCAAAGAATCACAAAGAAGCTCCACCCACAAAAAAAGCAGTGAACAGGCTCTGCAGCCCGGAAGGAGAGCTGAACCAGCTGGAGTCCGTCCACAGCTTAATGATTTTGGTCCGCTAATGTAAGTGCTAGGCTAATTAGAAAATAAAAAAAGGAAGTTTTTTCATGCCTAAATAGTACCATTGGCTGAGCAGTGACATGAAGGCCTCCTATAAAATATCCCTATACGCTCAGGTTTCATCCTGAAACCAGTGACACAAAGGCGTACCTTTACGGAGAAAATGGTTGTTTCACACACGCGAAACCTGTTGGTGTCAGAAGGATAAGAGAATCTAATTCGCTGGCGCATCTCTGCAAAAGATGTTTTTCTTGGACAGTGTATATATATAACCTCGTAATTCATAGCTTGCCACCGACCATAGTTGTCTCCTCGGATGCAGACACCCGTTATATAGATAATATTGCGAGGCCTTAACGTAACTAGACTGCGCAGTGGGTAATGAGGGACACCGTACACTGGAGAGCTACGGATTAATTTTTACCACGTGGGATTTCTTTCCAACTTGCGCCTAATTTTAGTAGACTCATTTTTTTTTTAATTTCGCCCCTTTCGAAATACGGCCGTAGTGGTCGGGAATCCTACCAGTGGCCCTCGCGCGCAGTAGTAGAACACCGCAGCCACTGAGGCGCCGAGGCCATTCACTCATGTGCTCAACGCAGGGCTGGGCGTCCCCCTTGGCGTTAAACTTTAGAGGCGAATATTGAATTCTTTATCGTTGCTCCGCACGTCCGCCGTCGAGTCTGGCAATGCACTCCAACTCCTAGGGCTATATTTCGACTGAGGCGCTTGTTCTTTGTTTCCGTCACTGCCGCCGATTGGCGGTCACATCTGGGGAGATCTTGCGTTAACAAAAAGCGAGACCCATATATCATAATCGTTAGTCTCGTTTCTCCCATGATGCGCTAATGTATGCCTATGCAGGGGCAAGATTGCACGGGGCTCGAGTTCTGCAATAATGTCGCCCGTCAGCGCTAGCAGCCGTTACATCAGAGCAGAAACGCGATGTGGGTCGCCTACACTAATGGTGCACGTAGCACAGTTGAAATACAGGCTGCCTGTCCGCACTGTGGAAGTACGTTGATTTTTCTGAGATTCCTCGTGAGGTACCTATTGATACTTCATTTCTGCACTTCAGACACGATAGCCAGTTTTCTAGATTTGAAAGAGTGGTACGCCATTGCGCTAAGGCTGTGTTTTATTATGTAAAGACTGTTTTGTACAACGATGACAGCCAATTTAGGAAACCCAAGCTTTGCACAGGATGCTTTGCGTACAGAGCTGTTATCTATCTGCGTGGGAAAGGCGGAATTGTATTGCTCGGCAACTACTACACCGATATTGATGAAGTTTGTGAGATTATAGAGAAACAGTTAACATCCATCTACGGTTTAAGAGTAGATTTTGAAATTGCGCCATATAATTAAAACATTTCTCGAAATTAAAAATATACAAGAAATAAAACTAAATTGTAAAGTTAGCAACTCTGTAACTCAAGAATGAAAAACACCATGACGATTCTGCAAAGTGTGCCTATCACGACGTCACTAAATTGATTCATTATACCGAACTCTGCATTATACCAATAATCTGCTTCCAGTACTGTTGCCAAACTTTCTTAAGTAATGCAGCAATTCCACGCCAACTGTATACTTAAACATAATATTTGTCCGCTTTAAATGCTCTGTAAGATGCAGCTTGCCGAGTTGCGATATCTATTTTATTTAAGGAATATTGGTTTTTAAACTCGGAGTGGAAGTTTTTGTAAGTTGTTCGATTTCGAGTATTTCTATCAATATCTAAGGCCATAAGTCAAAATTCAGCTTTTTGGCTGTAGGGTGAAAGGTGTTTTAACCGGCGCCCTTTCTGGCTACATGCAACAAACTTGATTCAGTTTAATACAGCTCTAGCTGAATGAGTTGTTTCTTTCTTTTCAATTATTTTTTTTTTGCGCTTTACAGATAGTTAAACAGGGAAATCAAAGCTGGCTACAAGTTAACCTCTGTTCCTAGCGGCATTTTCTTTTCCTGTACGTGTACGTCATCTTCAGAAATGTTTTGACAGCCAATATGGTCGGCTTTAGAAACGCTGGGCCTCGATATGTTGTTACGTTACTGGAAGCATCGGCTCCGTAAGTTAGACCGTAACTGAAAAGCAAACGGGACATTTTTCGGGATATCGTGCCCTTGTTCCATATTCAAGGAAGCGGCCTTCGTCAATTGAACTCGAAAAACCGTGACTGTAGTTGATCAAAATGGCCCATTTTAGTAGCGATAATCATGAAGATGGCGAACATGGTAAGGCTGACACAAACCACTGTTAGCGAGCTGAGTATTTTTTTAGGACTGAAGATACAATCACGCTCGAAAAAATTACCGTGGTGTTCCTTGTTGTTTCCCGATGCTTCGCCGCACGTTGGGAGCGCACGTGGCAAAGACGCACTGAAGGCGGCCTGTTGCGAACGCCGGAGTTCAGTCACGTTTTGTCAGGACTAGATATGTATGTCGTAAAATAAGGGCACCCAGTATGCGAGACACATTTCAGGTAGATTAATTTACTCGATGATTTATAGATTTTCATAAATAAAGCTACAACGTCGTTCGCGTCTGCGCTGTAAGAAATGGGTACTTTTCATTTCTCCCCGTTTTATTTAAGAAGCGATTCACCGTGACCTTTCTTGGTTGCTCAAGAAAGCCATCGTAATCTCTAAGACCACTACCGCCAACTGAGCGCTAGCAAGAAGTGTGACACCACAAGGAGAGAGAGAAGTGGTTCGTGTGGGGAAAGGACGAAAGGCTAGCACTATCTTCTGCAACCCATGCGGGAGCACGGCTCAGCGCCAGCAGGGAGGTGGCGATGGGAGTAAATGAGAGAGAGGGTAGAAGGGAGAAAGGTAGAGGGTCGTCCTAGCATCATCAGAGCAGCCCGGCCGGGAGAGCCGAGTGGTTTCGACCGGAGGTGTAGGCTGGTGATAGACCGTATAGGAGGTGGCCCAGCAGAAGCGAAGTAGTGGCGGATCAGGAAGACCGAGGTGGTGGGATGGCCGTTAGGCTATCCGTCTTTGTAGAAATTTCCTATAGTCTCACCGAGAGCCCCGACCCGTAGAGTTACTCGACGACACTTAGGAAGGCTGGTAGCTGATTACAATAGGGGAAGAGGATGTCTTCCGGTCGTGAGCATGGGAGCCCCAGGCGGTGGAACTCTTGCAGAAAGCGGCCGCGGTGCTGCAGGTGAGCAGGGCAGGTCAGCAGGAGGTGCTCCAGAGTCTGGTTCACCGCAGGAGTCACGGACTGGCGAGGTGGCTTTCCCAATGCGGTGCCGGCGGGACACCACAAAGGCAATTTCAGTGCCAGCGACAGAATTGAACCGTGGGTGAATCGACTCAATGAGCACAAATGACTCAGCCGCGCAGTTTTGCCGTAATTCTTTCGGAAGTGAGGGCCTCCTCCTACAAGGGCGGAAGTAGGCGCCTCGCGAAAAAGCACGACGAGATTGCGGTAATGTTTTTACCTTGGCAACAACAGTAGAAAAAGGGCGGGTTTCTAGTTTTACATCATTAAAGGAAGCTAGAGCTTCCAGGAGCAGCAAATTGCGCAATATACACCCGCTTCAATAATAAACTAGGCCTACACAAGGGAACTTCGATATAAAACTGGCCAATCTTTTTCTTAATCTGTATGGAGTGTAGACTGCATATGAATGTACTTACGTAAGCCTTTTGCTGTACGTTTGCATTATTTGATTCGCGTAGAAAGATCTTACAACGCACTCCCTGGCGATACAAAAAATTCTGCCGTAATATGGCTGCTGTCTGCTAGCGCAGTTCCCGCGTTGGTGCAAGAATATATGTGCACTGTGGCAGCACCCATTTCCCCTGCTTCATAATATGACATAATGCTCGATCTGTGCGTCTCTGTCTCTGTGTTTCTGTTTGTGTGTGCGTGCGTTAGTGTGTGTAGTGGGTGGTGTACTGGCAGTTGCCTTCTGTATGGGTCGCACGTGAGCTTGGTAAGGGAAGACAGTGGCAGAAATACGGAGAGGAAGATTATTGTGCAGGAAATATCTGGTTAGAGTCCACGTTCTGAGGAACGGAGATTGAAAGACAGATAGGGAAGAACAAACTATCAGATCACACTGCTAACTTGTCTGAACATCGGTCGTCATTTCCCTTTTATTTGGTTCGCTGTTGCATTCAGTGAGCGTGACACGCTTTTGTTAAAGGAAGCGATGTCACGTGAAGCACAGGGGTAGCTGAGTCTTGGCTTTCCCTCTTCACTGATGTTAGCCCTTCTGGTGCGAGGCATCAGCGTACGTCTTCATTTTTCCTATCTACAATTCTTCTTTCTTTTCACACCACAGTCAAGGTGAAACCAGTCGACCAGCTCTTGTCCCATCGGCTGAAAAACCGGTGGACGCAGAACAACGTCTGTGGACTTGCCCGTCCACCATGACTGCCCGTGTCGCCAGTCACCCAAGCCGGCGTCAGCGCTCGAGATAAATATGACCTACAAAACTGGTTAAATTATCCATCGTATCAGGATACTCCTTTGTTAAATGAAGCAAGTCAATTTAGACTATACCTAAATATGGGACATCCGATACTTTGTACCATCCCTTCATATATGCATTGAGGTCACCTCCGTAAATAAAGACGTTTTCACAACCACACCACACTAATACCGCGAAAAGAGGAAAACATCTGCGCAGTTTGTTGCCGCATCTGCGAAAATGGAGAATCACCGTGCATTTCCAAGCTGTTATTCCGGCGCACACTTGCAGTGAGTGAGACAACAGCAAAAAGTAGGGCACCGGGTGCAAATTCGCAGAGACATCGCTCCCATGGCAATGCCAGAAACGCAAAGAAAAGGAGCGAAGTTAATTTCATGCGCGATGTTTGTGGTCGGCAAATTCCCGCTCGACGTACCCTCCATTTATAATAGAGTTTCATACGCGCGTGCAACCATTTGCAACTGCGCCGTGTGCAGCCGAAACCCGCTTTCCGAGCGCGAAGCATTATTTATTCCGCTGCGTGATGCGCCGGCACGGTTCATGCTCGGGCGGAACAAACGTCGCCAGGAAATCGGGGAATTCATATGCCGCGCTTCCCGCGCCAGCAGAAACAGTTTCGCCTCGACCCGTTCCACTATTTTTTGAAACGCTTTACGCTGTGTTTAGACGTATTTTCTCTTATCTCGCCATGGCGTACGTTACAGTTCGAATGGATGAATAAGAGAGCGCTCCCTGAACTTCTACGCTGAACTCGGTCTCACCAATTCGGCACGCTGATACTGTACGTGGCGCCGTGTTTCTCGATTTTTTTTGGCTTTTGTTTTTCTGTACGCATGTGTTGGCGTGCGTGCGTTTATTATGTCTTCGAGGAGAAAGGAAAAGCGCGAACAGTCGAACCGTCAATCACCTGCGGTGCCTCGTTGCTGCCTATAAGATACAAAGTGTGGTTGCTCAAGGTTATTTATTAAGCGCCGTTCGTATTCAATTTCCGATCTGGCAAGAACTACTGTGGCTCACTCGCATATTCAAACAGTGGGACTCCAACGCACCCTTATTCCTCTGCGTTCTATCTACCTTTCGTACAGAGGCAATTTCGGGCCAAGATTAAATGTAGACGCAACTTACAGACGCTGCAACGAAAGCTAGAATCTTTTGTACTGAAAAAAAAAAAAAAACCGAACCAACTTCGAACAACAACGTTGCTGAATCCTAGCTGCCTCGTGCAGTGCCCGTGGAACTGCTGGACGTCTGGCAATGGAGTGCTCCGAATAGTTAGTGTGAAACGTAGTCTCACTTTCCGGAGCTTCTGAGGAAAGCAGATAAGCACGAACAACAGGTAGCCCCCCGACAGTTTGCAACTTTGCGACACCGTATCGTGTTACGTTTAATGTAACAAGTACCGAGTGACACTCTTGTGTTTTGCGCAACGCTTCCGGTTCACCTCCTCAGACGTCCGGGGAAGACATACACGATAAATCAGAAAAATAGAAAAATATAGTACAGTACAAAATTCACAGGTTTCATTCTATAGATGTTATCAAAAGATAAGTTTAGTTACAAGTTGAGTTGCTGAAGTGCCTGGAATAATTATAAGTAATTAGAAATCGCTGAGGCGACCGGAGACGAACTTCAATATCAGAAAAAAATAGAAAAAGAATACCACAGCAAAAATTAATGCATTTCCTTATAGATATGATATGAGACCATAAGTTTAGTTACAAGTTGGTTGCTCAATTGTCTGGAATAATTAAAATGAATAAGAATGCACTGAGACGACCTGGGACAATAGTCAAAATAAATAACAAAAAACGAAAGAAAAATAGTAGAGTACAATATTTATTGGTTTCATTAAAGATATTATATCAGAGCACATGTTTAGTTACAAGTTACGTTAGGTAAGTGTATGGCATAGTTGAAATAATTAGAAATCATTGATTGCCGCACACCAAAGCACAGAATTGTAGGCTTTAGAGACCATTGCAACCACGCGAGCACGACATTGGCGAACGAAGTTCCTGGAAACCCGGAAGCAGGAAGCGCAACTAATAACGTCATTATTGACGTCATACACGAGGAGGTGGCATTATATAAAACGGGCTCATTAATGGAAAACCGGTGCCTCCGAGTTCGGTTAGGGCACTGCGTTCGCCTAAAGTTAACGTAAATAAGACCAACGCCGAGGTGTCAGTGCCACTAAGAGACACCGAAGTCGAAGATTAGGGTCGCCTGGCATTTTTTTTTCTGTACTTGGCAGAATGTACCACATTACTGCAGTAAATCTGAACCTTAAAGGGACACTAAAGCGAAACAATAAATCAGGTGAGACTAATAAAGCATTGTTTGAGAACCCTGCAGGCATTCATTTCAAAATGATAGTTTGATCGTTAGATGCGAAAATGAAGGTCAAAGTATCAGTATTTGAATTTCGCGCCGAAACCCCGACGACATTACGTCAGTGTGACGTCAGGGATTCCAAAATATGTTCTCGCATTTGGAATGCGTTGGCTGAATAAAGGTTCCCGAAAGTTGTCATATTCAATATTTGGTTCCTTTAGAACGCAATGCAGTAAATCTGTTCCGCTATATAGTTAAGTAGGCCCTAGAAGATGCCATTAAAATCCATGACGTCACAGCGACCAGGTGTGGGAACATAAAGGAGGTGTCGCCACCCGTCTTTCGTTCTTGCGCTATTCCTGGTATACCAAGCCGCTTATGGTGGTAAGAGTGGTGGTTTTGGTGTCATAGAAAGGTAATTTATTGATGCAGAAGAAATAATTTTTCCCTTTAGTGTCCCTTTAACAAGACTACAACGCTCCGACGTCCGCTGCCGTCATATGCGCAGTGAATTCTTTTCTATTTAAGAACAATTGACATGCTAAAATTTACATGTGTGTAGTTATGTGGGTGCTTATATTTCAGTCGTTTTTGTGCCTGTGCAAGACAAGAAATTCGAAACTAAGACCGCTACCGCCATCTGTCGGCGGCTGCAACACCATGGTCACGTCACTGTGCCGCCATTATTTATTTGAGAAACAGTTCTAACTTGGATGCGCTTTTTTGTGTAACGATTGCACTTACAGCGATACGTTTAGAAAGTTAATGTGGGGGAAATGCTCCTTCATTTATACTCGCCATTCATTTGACTGAAGTAACTACTACAACGTACTATGCCAAGCTTGATTGCGTAAATTGAGGGTCAAAGGGCTTTTTGGCAGAGAAAGTCTGCAAGGAATCAGGATTAGTGGGACATATGCCTCTCGTGCGATCGTTGGTCGCTCAATAATTCTTTTTGCTAGGAGCTTTATGTAAGCTAGCCATTCTGAAAGCCTGAAAACGGAAGCCGGCCCAAATGTATTGGACAGTGCGGGAAAAGCAACTTCCTTGAAGCGAGACGCACCATCAAAGCGGCTGCATGGCATGCTGCGTTTGTTGAGAAATACGCATCCGCTGCGCATTTAAGCGTGCATCAGAAGGTTCCGGATCGTCGAAGCTAGCGTGCCCCAAAAATGTCCAAGAAAATGGAGAGTGGGAGGCATCTGCACAGCTACGAAAGAAGGTCCTGCCTGAGTGACATAAAGTGCGAAAGTGTGCTACAACAATTATCGATGGCCACAGCGCCGAAGAATTCTGGTAAACAGTTTACGCAGATACCGCGTCTCACTGTGGGAATCGGTGAAAGCGTTGCTTTCATGCTCCAGCTAGGCAACATGGCGCATTATACAACGAGAGACGCTGTGCAGATTTCAGCGCCCCGAACGCGTTCTTAGTCCACAACGCCGGACCTTGCATAGCCAGTGGAAATCTTGACCCTCGTGCCGGCAAAGTATGCAAACCGTTTCATACATCGAAACAGCTGAAATTTCAAATGAAAGGCCACGCTTCCTTCCTCTCGTGGGCGCGTTTTTGCCCACCCGGGAATCTAGGTCACATCTATAAAGGTGTCTACGCCACACCAACTGCTTGCAACGTCATTGATTAGGGCACCTGAATTCTGTCAATATTACACCACAGAAAGCGCAAAGCCCCTTCTCAAAGTTCGCCGTATAGCAAAAATGAAAAAAAAGAAAATAAAACACATGGGGCTGGGGTTCTTGACGTAAAAGTGGTGACATTTCACTGCCTAATCGTTTGCACTAAGCAGGCGGAAAGAAATGTCAAGCACTATATTCAAGGAAGACGACCAAGTTGCAATCTTGCCAAGAAATTTAACTCAGTTGGGTTAATGATAACACTAAAATGAAACTTTCATTTCCGAATGAATCAACAAATGTACTTAACTTCATTGCTTTAATAGATGGAGAAGCAGGCCTGCCGTGCGTTTACATCTGAGCTGTTACTGTGGCTACGAGCGCTCAAAAACATTACATGCCGGTTTTCGCCGTTTGCGGAGAAGAATGTTTCACTCACGAATTTTTCTTATTGGAGGTACTGTGGGAAATATCATGGGCAATATACAGCCAGATCAGTGACGCTGTGTGTTAATTATGCGACAAATGAAAACTGCTAAACCCTTGACCTCAGCCTGCTTAGAGACGTTATACGAAACACGTTTCCTCGGTTCTCTGGGACGACCAAAATGGCAGCGATTTCTTGCTTACAGGAAATAGAGGCAATTCTATGGGTGACGTGTATGGAAAGCTTGAACTGTGCGTGTCAATTTTGTGCTTTGCAAATTATTACTGAGTACTCGTATTGTCCCGCTTTTTATGCCTTATACGAGGCGTGTGGCTGGCTTTCCGGGCCGTCTCGGCGAACTTAGCGGGTGACATTGTTTCGTTGAAGTGGGAAGCGTTGTGCGATTAACCAGCCATAAATATTTGGAATATGTGGGCTAATTGTGCTGCTGATTGGGGCAAAGTGTGTAGGTAACTTTGACGAGGGATAACAAAATATGCAGCGTTAAGCACATTAACATACTTATAGAGTTCACCTAAGCTGTGGGTAACGCAATGCCATTATCTATATGGTCGTGCGAACGTTGGGCAGCTGGATCGTTGCATGGATGACGCCCAGGGGAGCACTAAAAAAAGTTGCAAACAGGTTCACGTGGGCGCTTAACGATCCACTGCCACAATTTGGGCGATGACAATGTTTGGATGACTCTTTGTCGTGACCTACAAAATGTCTTGTCGCTGCATAGTAGAGGCCGCGCAAATGCAGCGTGGTGATTTGGTCTGTGTTAGCTCACCCCATTTCGTGTACTGAAAATGAATGAGAACTTTAATAAGGTGAGTTTGTTTATGTGGCTCATAGGGGCTTAGCACGCTGCGGTGTAAGGTTTGTTGTTCATTTGTGTGTCTGTGTCCTTCTGCCTCTATATATATATATTGTGGGAACGGTGCGGCCCCACAATCCATGCCAGCAGGCCCCAGTCCTGGCCGGCCGAGCCTTGGACCACCGCTCGCGCTCACGAGTCACATTGTCCTTCACTTCTTCGAATGCTGGGCTCGATGCCGGAGGAGGAGGAGGAGGAGGAGGAAAAAACTTTATTGGGTCCTGAGGAACCCCTTCCCACCCACTCTTGGTTTAGTGGTCGGCAGGGGTCGCGGGCCGCACCCACGTTGGGACGGGAAGCCCGTGAGCCTCCGCCCTTTCGT